>NC_034181.2:25260316-25372816 GCF_002021735.2 Oncorhynchus kisutch | reverse complement strand
CACCTGTCCACAACCTCAAACAGTCACACTCCAAACTCCACTATGGCCAAGACCAAAGAGCTGTCAAAGGACACCAGAAACAAAATTGTAGACCTGCACCAGGCTGGGAAGACTGAATCTGCAATAGGTAAGCAGCTTGGTTTGAAGAAATCAACTGTGGGAGCAATTATTAGGAAATGGAAGACATACAAGACCACTGATAATCTCCCTCGGTCTGGGGCTCCACGCAAGATCTCACACCGTGGGGTCAAAATTATCACAAGAACGGTGAGCAAAAATCCCATAACCACACAGAGGGACCTAGTGAATGACCTGCAGAGAGCTGGGACCAAAGTAACAAAGCCTACCATCAGTAACACACTACGCTGCCAGGGACTCAAATCCTGCAGTGCCAGACGTGTCCCCCTGCTTAAGCCAGTACATGTCCAGGCCTGTCGGAAGTTTGCTAGAGAGCATTTGAATGATCCAGAAGAAGATTGGGAGAATGTCATATGGTCAGATGAAACCAAAATATAACTTTTTGGTAAACTCAACTCGTCGTGTTTGGAGGACAAAGAATGCTGAGTTGCATCCAAAGAACACCATACCTACTGTGAAGCATGGGGGTGGAAACATCATGCTTTGGGGCTGTTTTTCTGCAAAGGGACCAGTACGACTGATCCGTGTAAAGGAAAGAATGAATGGGGCCATGCATCGTGAGATGTTGAGTGAAAACCTCCTTCCATCAGCAAGGGCATTGAAGATGAAACGTGGCTGGGTCTTTCAGCATGACAATGATCCCAAACACACCGCCCGGGCAATGAAGGAGTGGCTTTGTAAGAAGCATTTCAAGGTCCTGGAGTGGCCTAGCCAGTCTCCAGATCTCAACCCCATAGAAAATCTTTGGAGGGAGTTGAAAGTCTGTGTTGCCCAGCAACAGCCCCAAAATATCACGGCTCTAGAGGAGATCTGCATGGAGGAATGGGTCAAAATACCAGCAACAGTGTGTGAAAACCTTGTGAAGACATACAGAAAACGTTTGACCTCTGTCATCGCCAACAAAGGGTATATAACAAAGTATTGAGATAACAAAAGTTTATTGACCAAATACTTATTTTCCACCATAATTTGCAAATAAATTAAAAATCCTGCAATGTGACTTTCGGGATTTTTTTTCTCATTTTGCCTGTCATAGTTGAAGTGTACCTATGATGAAAATTACAGGCCTCTCTCATATTTTTAAGTGGGAGAACTTGCACAATTGGTGGCTGACTAAATACTTTTTTGCCCCACTGTACATACAGTTGAAATCGGTAGTTTACATACACTTAGGTTGGAGTCATTAAAACTCGTTTTTCAACCACTCCACAAATGTATTGTTAACAAACTATAGTTCTGGCAAGTCGGTTAGCAAATCTACTTTGTGCATGACAAGTAATTTTTCCAACAATTGTTAACAGATAGATTATTTCACTTATAATTCACTGTATCACAATTCCAGTGGGTCAGAAGTTTACATACACTAAGTTGACTGTGCCCTTTAAACAGCTTGGAAAATTCCAGAAAATTATGTCATGGCTTTAGAAGCTTCTGATTGGCTAATTGACAGCATTTGAGTCAGTTGGAGGTGTATCTGTGAATGTATTTCAAGGCCTACTTTCAAACTCTGTGCCTCTTTGCTTGACATCATGGGAAAATCAAAAGAAATCAGCCAAGACATCAGAAAAACAATTGTAGACCTCCACAAGTCTGGTTCATCATTGGGAGCAATTTCCAAATGCCTGAAGGTACCACGTTCATCTGTACAAACAATATGTATGCAAGTATAAAGCAAGTATAAACACCATGGGACCACGCAGCAATCATACTGCTCAGGAAGAAGACGCGTTCTGTCTCCTAGAGATGAGCATACCTTGGTGTGAAAGGTGCAAATCAATCCCAGAACAACAGCAAAGGACCTTGTGAAGTTGCTGGAGGAAACAGGTACAAAAGTATCTATATCCACAGTAAAACAAGTCTTATATCGACATAACCTGAAAGGCCGCTCTGCAAAGAAGAACACACTGCTTCAAAACCTCCATAAAAAAGACAGACCACGGTTTGCAACTGCACATGGGGATAAAGATCGTACTTTTTGGACAAATGTCCTCTGATCTGATGAAACAAAAATATAACTGTTTGGCCATAATGACCATCGTTATGTTTGGAGGAAAAAGGCAAGCCGATTCTATGCAGTATTCTACGCTAGGACACTCTGCTCAAAATAGTTTAAATTCCAGTCTCATGCTCCACCAGAGGTAATTAAACTGACTCAAGACAAATGAGGCTGGCCTTTGTCTGGCATCCTCTAAGACTTGTCTTCCAGTAGCAGGAGGGAGGTGCTTCCTTGCTCATGATGCCCCACTTAGGTGCACTAAACCTGGCTGACTGGCTTGAGGGCTGTCACAAAGTACAAAGAGAACGAAGTGCCGCTTCGCACAATGAAATCCACAACAAACACTAAACGGAACAGTAGGCACACCTACTTCAAAAAGACACAGAATTCCAATAACAACATGAAGCAGATTAAATGTCACACAGGATTAAAAACAAACTTTTACAAGATGGAACAGGACACTTCTGAACGGTGCTGCTGCCTACATTTCTACCACAGGTCCATTACAATTGTAATGACTAAGGATAGAAAGAGAGTACACTTTTGGATTAGGATAATCTCCAACTCGAAACCAACTCAAATTCCAACTAACAGATCTGTCAAACTAGTGACTAAACCCTATTATCAAAAAACTACAACATAGTGGAAATTGATCCAAATACAAGTCCAAATATTGACTAGAAAAAAGGAGGGAAGGAGAAAACTGGGATACAAGTCAGTTTTGGTTTCCATTAAGAGCGTATTCCAATCTGCTGTGGTGTGTTGGAAGCAGCCATCGCTGAGCCCTAGGCCTATTAAAGAAAAAAGCTAAGTGAGAAGTAGCCATTGGTCTGAAGCAGAAGGAAATTCACATGATCACCACAATGCCTACTCCACACATGCTCTACTAAGGTTTTCCAGCACACAGCTTGGACCTACTACAGTAGCAACACTACATGGCCAAAAGTATGTTGACACCCCTTCAAATGAGTGGATTCGGCTATTTCAGCAACACCCGTTGCTGACAGGTGTATAAAATTGAGTACACCGCCATGCAATCTCCATAGACAAACATAGGCAGGAGAATGGCCCATTCAGAAGAGCTCAATGACTTTCAACATGGCACCATCACAGGAGGCGACCTTTCCAACAAGTCAGTTTGTCAAATGTCTGCCCTGTTAGAGCTGCCCAGGTCAACTGTAAGTGCTGTTGTTGTAAAGTAGAAACATTTAGGAGCAACACTGGCTCAACCACAAAGTGGTAGGCCACACAAGCTCACAGAGCGAGAGCGCCGAGTAGCATGGCTGTGTGCTCGATTTTATACACCTGTCAGCAACGGGTGTGGCTGAAATAGCTGAATCCACTAATTTGAAGGGTATATGCAGTGGCAGTCAAAAGTTGACACACCTACTCATTCCAGGGTTTATTTAAACTATTTTCTGCATTGTAGAATAATAGTGAAGACATACAAACTAGGAAATAACACATATGGAATCATGTAGTAACCAAAAAAAAGTGTTCAAAGAAAATATATTTTATATCTGAGATTATTCAAAGTAGCCACCCTTTGCCTTGATGACAGCTTTGCTCACTCTTGGCATTCTCTCAACTAGCTTCAAGAGGAATGCTTTTTCAACTGTCTTCAAGGAGTTATACACAGAAGATCTCAGCTAAACAAACATTTATTTTCTGTCGCTCTGTGACTGCCGATAACTTCAGAACAAAGTTGACTACAGTACAAAGTTGCCAATGTCTTTGCAATTGTTATAAACAAGCAAAGGATAAAACGCTGCTTCAAATGAAAACAGATGACTGCATTGAAAGATACAGTATTTCAATCACATTGAAATCAATTGAGTTCTATTATCATAGTGTAGGCCTAACAATGTGTGCAATGTGACAAATATTCATTTTAGTGCATACCCTAAGCATTAGAATAAGCTTCCTCAATATTTGATAATTTCTTTCTAGGAGCTGAACCATTGTCAGTATCTAATGTTAAGGTAAGATTTGAATGGAGAGAGTTAAGCCAAGAGCAGTGCTGCTTTTCTTTTGATCCTATCAGTATCTGTAGGAGAATTAGGTTAAGAAAGGGTTAGGGTTAGCGAAAATGCTCTCCTAACCTGCTATGAAAAGTATTTTAGGGAAATCAAGGTTGGTCTTGCTTTTCATGTGCCAGGTGTTAGCTAGCTCTGCAGCAACCGAGTTGTTGGTCCCAATTTTAGCATTGTCAGAAATGCTACAAAAAGATAGCACATCGTTGGTTCTTAAGGGACAGAAAATGAGCATGTGAGAGCGATAAACAAATTAAAACTGGTGCGCCTACAAATGTAGCCAATCGGCAATTTTTTAAGTCCAATGTTCACTTTATGGACACTACAGTCTCGTTTTAATCCGACTGATACAAGTTAAGCTATGTAGGCGCAGAAAATACTCTTAAAGCTCAATTGCTAACAAGCCTGTTAAAAATTCTGGTATGTGGTTCTTGGTAACGGCCGGACGGTTCATAACGAGAGGCTGGGAGTGTGGTGTACCTCCAATCAAGTTGATTCGCTTCAACCAATACCGACACTATAATACGTACTGTAAAGAAGCGGCTGCAAGTCTGTAGTGGGATCCATCTCTGGCTTTCGTATTTCAGTATGTCGGCCCTCTTGTGTAGCGAGGGCTTCCAGGAAGACAGAAGGTACCACGATGTCCGAGCAGTCATCCTACTACTTACTCCAGTTTGTGTGTTGGAGTGTGTGTCCTGTCCTGTGACGCTCTCTCCCTGATCAACATATGCTACATTCAAGATACACACACACCCAGCCACGCTGGTAGTCGAAACCAACTGCAGGCTACTCCTACCTCCCTTTCTTGGGTTGGGCAACTTGCCTTGAAAATAAAATGGAAGAACTGGTTTTCAACAGCTGAGCAGAGTAAGGATGTGAAGCTTAGTCATGTGTCTGACGCAAGGTAGGGAGGTGAATTCCTACAGACTGCAGTATCTACAAAGGACATTCTCAATTCTTAATCCACTCAAATCACCACTAAACCATTCAAACAATTAAACCATTCAAATGTGACTTTACGGAAATGCAGATGAAGTGTGGTTTATTTCACATGATGAAAACAAAAAGAGCCCTCTACCTTCAAAAGCAGGATTGTCTTGAAAGGTGTTTAACAAGTGCTGTCATTACAAAGTTCTTTCAGACAGAATGTCAATCTAGCCATGTTTTAATAGTTCTAATCGAATGCAAACTCACTGTTATCTTCCCTGAAGAGTTGAATGTTTCTAAATGTTTTACATGCCTATTGCACAACTGTTAGACATACTACCTGAGGGAGATTCTTTCCAAACACATAACAGTCCGGCATAATGAAACTAAAAGCCAATTAAGGCAGAGTGGGGCATTGAGGTGACCAGATGCACCAATCACCTCCACACACACATTAGACTGGATCTGCCACCACAGGTTAGACAACGCCTCTGCTGAACCAGGAGTTGTGTACTGTCTCCTCTCACTGGCTTAAAGCATAAACACACCAGTCCACTTCTATTTTACCAGCCATGTTCGATTAAAAATGATAACTCGTTCTCTTCTGCAACAACAACCTGACTGGGGAAGTGTCCCATGAGAGAGGTGAGGGGTCAAATGACCCTGTTGGTAACTAAAGAAGACTTGTGATTAGCTGTTACAGCAGTGGGCAGTGCCATACCTTGTCAAGTCTCTTCTGCCAGCTGTCCTCTCTCTTCACCATGAGTTCGATGCAGTGGGAGAGGGTGGACAGGATCCCAGCTGTAGTGGCCTTAAACGTGATGGCCTCACCCTTAAAGTCGATCCCATTCATGCCCTTAGGATTAGCAGCGGGAAACACTGGGAGAGAGAGATGACATGACACAGTTTGATGACATGGTTCCAATGTCACATGCCACCATTCTACACATAACTGTGCTTTAGGGGTGATGAAACGAAGATTCGTTTTCTGATCTGCTTCCACAACACACATTCAACACAAACACACATTTGGGAGGAACGCAGTGTTATCTACAGTGCAGCGCCCCTAGAGCTATTTTAGGGGTCAAGTGCCTTGCTCAAGGACACAAACACTCATACTGCTACAAGTAGTAGCAACTTTAGTAATAGTATAAGTGTGAATTTACACACTGATCCTCACGCTTCTCTTTGCTGCCGTTGTTGTAAAGGCAGTCGCCATCGGGCCGTGTGCTCGAGGGAAAGTCGTCTTCATCCTCCTCCACCACTGGAAAGGAGACAAGACTCCATTATTCTACCAGGGTTGCCATTCCATGTTCTGTGGCAAGTGTGGTTATTACAATTTACATGGCCAGTTCAATATGGAACTGTAAAACCCACAGAAAGCCCCCAAAGCCCCTTCCAGGTATTCTTCAGTACCTCTGACTGTCCCTCTCCCTCCATGTTAGCTTATTTGTTTATTTTGATCCCCATTAGCTTTTGCAGAAGCTACTCTTCCTGGGGTCCACAGTCCCTCTCCCTCCATGTTAACCAGCTACATTAAGTCTACCTCTGTCTCTCTGGAACTCGTCCTTGGAGACTCCATCTGCGCAGCTATCAAAGTACTTCTGCAGCGTGTCCACCTGTCTGCAGAGGATGTCTCTGAACGTCTCCATCTCCGCCAGCTTCTCCGGCAGGCTGTGGCCCTTCAGGTCCAACAACACAAACACACGGGTTCACTGTTAGATCTTAACATAATTAAACAATCATGCATTGGGAATCAACGGGACATCTGCACGAAGTTAAGGTTTGTCCCTTGGTAATGAATGAATTAAACAAAATGCCTAGCTACACCTTTCCAGGGGCTGTATTGTCCAGGAGCGATGCCTGCGTATGCAGAATAACTATTTAAATGGGCGGTGTATACCAAGAAAGCAGACTTCTGGCACGTTGGCGAAATTAAGCCAATAAAAAGTGTTATGGCGGTTACATGAAATGGACAAGCTTTTTGGGAGACTGAACATATTAGCAAAAGTTGTGAGTTTGTAAGTCTTCGGTCAAAATATGTAGAGCCATTTCGAAGGAAAGGCTGTACACAAAAACGACAATACTGAAAAGACTGTCCTCTCTAAAGTAATCATGGGAATGACAAACGACGGCTATGTATGTTACAGAATCTGAAATAAACATTCCAATCTTAAAGATCAAAATCTATCATAACAAATTTGTTGTCATTTGGAATGTTTTTAAAAAAGGTCAGTGGAAAGCATATTGCATAATTACAGGTAGCCTGAATAGTACGCAAGGCCAATTAGTACTCTAACATTCTATTTATTGCATATACAGTGCTGTCTGGAAAGTATTCAGACCCCTTGACTTTTGACACATTTTGTTATGTTACAGCCTTATTCTAAAATGGATTAAATAGTCCCACCCCCCTCAATCTACACAAAATACCCCATAATGACAAATCAAAAATGGGTCTAGACATTTTTGCAAATATCAAATTTACATAAGTATTCAGACCATTTTCTCAGGACTTTGTTCAAGCACCTTTGGCAGCTATTCCAACCTCGAGTCTTCTTTGGTATGATGCTACAAGCTTTGCACGCCTGTATTTGGGAGTTTCTCCCATTCACTGCAGATCCTCTCAAGCTCTGTCAGGTTGGATGGGGAGCGACACTGCACAGCTATTTTTAAGTCTCTCCAGAGATGTTCGATCAGGTTCAAATCCAGGCACTGGCTGGGCCACTCAAGGACTTGTGCCGAAGCCAATCCTGCGATGTTTTGGCTGTGTGCTTAGGGTTGTGGTCCTGTTGGAAGGTGAACCTTTGCCCCAGTCGGAGCTCCTGAGTGCTCTGTAGCAGATTCTCATCAAGGATCTCTGTAATTTGATCCGTTCATCTTTCCCTCGATTCTGACTAGTCTCCCAGTCCCTGAAAAACATCCTCACAGCAAGATTCTCCTACCACCATGCGTCACCATAGGGATAGTGCCAGGTTCCCTCCAGATTGAACTATTTAGCCTAAATGCCAATCTTAGTTTCATCAGAACAGAGAATCTCATTATCAAAAGTTACCTAAAGACACTTAGACAAACTCCAAGCAGGCTGTCATGTGCCTTTTACTGAGGAGTGGCTTCTGTCTGGCCACTCTACCATAAAGGCCTGATTGGTGGAGTGCTGCAGAGATGGTTGTCCGTCTGGAACGTTCTCCCATCTCCACAGAGGAAGTCTGAAGCTCTGTCAGAGAGACCATCGGGTGGGTTCTTGGTCTCCTCCCTGACCACAGCCCTTCTCCCCCACTTGCTCAGTTTGTCTGGGCGGCCAGCTCTAGGAAGAGTCTCGGTGGTTCCAAATTTCTTCCATTTAAGAATAATGGAGGCCACTGTATTTGGGGACCTTCAATATTTTGGTACCCTTCCCCAGATCTGTGCCTCGACACAATCCTGTCTCGAAGCTCTACGAACAATTCCTTCTACCTCATGGCTTGGTTTTTGTGCTGACATGTCAACTGTGGGACCTTATATAGACATGTGTGTGCCTTTCCAAATCATGTCCAATCAATTGAATTTACCACATGTGGACTCCCAAGTTGTAGAAACAGCTCAAGGATGATCAATGGAAACAGGATGGACCTGGGTCTGAATACGTATGTAAATGAGTACCTGTTTTTTTATTTTAAATTTGATAAAACTGTTTTTCGCTCTGTCATTATGAGGTATTTTGTGTAGATTGGGCAGTCCCTCCAGGATTCCGCGATCACAAAATCAACCAATCAGTGCATATTAGGCGAGAGCTCGCAATTTTGACCAATTCCCGCACTTTTACCGTGGAAATGGACCAATCAAAAAAAAAAAAAAGGTAATTTGCCAACGAAAATAACAGTTAGCATCGGTGCGAAACAATTTCCAAATGTTTTTGGTAACTAGAGAAAGTCAACAATCAACAGTCACTTCGAATCAGCAAAGCATAAGAGAATGTCAGAACAGTTCCCACAGCAGCGGCAGATCACCATGACTGAATTGCAAAATGTATCACAGAATTTCAGAATAGCTGCATCAAAATCAAGCATTTTTGGCTGCAGAAATCACTTTTTCCCCGTGCGAAATCCTGGAGGGACTGATTAGGGGGAAAATCAATTGAATCCATTTTAACGTAACAAAATGTGGAAAATGTCAAGGGATCTGAATATTTTCCGAATGCACTGTACATGTCAATCCACTTTTCTGGACACTGGATTAAGTTGGTGTATTTTGGGGTGCTTTCATTTGAAAAGGACACTCCAGGACTGTTCAGATTGTTGATAAGCACTCTTCTCATCGTTCTATCCTTTAAAACATTACTGCCATGTATGAGAAATGCATTCCATCTCATATTTTAATATTAGCTAGACGGAACATATCATTTTCAAGATGTTAATAATTGCTTCTAAAAGTCTGAAGATTACATCTCAAAACAATCACACAAAATGTGGTGAATGCACAAGCTAAGACATGATACATCAATATCCATCTGCTAAATGATGAAAATAGATATTATGGATATCATAACACTGAAAAAGGATACGGGCAATGAAGAGTTATAAAGCATTTATAGACCATATAAAACCTTGATAAAAGTTAGCTTTACAGGCTGTGACTGATGTTATGTACATGTTTTAGAAAAACTTTCCCTAAAAAACATTCTGGATGTGACATAGGGGTGTTGGCTGGGACAGGCGATCTTTACAAGACTGTAGAACACGCAAACAAAACTCACAACACTTCAATTTGGTCTATACTGCTTCATTTACATCACATCTTCATAACCAACACTGGGGGACAGCTGTGAGTGGAGAAACAAGCACTGTGAGCTCTTTCAAAAAACCATGAAAATTTCCGACTTAAACTTTTCAAATAAAGCCTGAACTCCAACATGTAGACCTTAAGGATAATTATAAATGTGGATTAATTTGGAAATGACTAACTATTTAGGCATGCGCAGGTTGAATTTCCCTGGAAATTTGTTGTCAGTGTTGTGGTGGTTTACCTTGAAGGAGGAAGTGGAGGTGGCAGAGAAGCCGCTGGCAGCAGAGGTGAGAGACAGCATGGAGCCATGACGCCTCAGACTGGACTCTGAACCATACCCCGACTCCGCCTGGAGGGGTGGGGGGAGAATACATTAGACCAGTGTTCTCAACTCCGGTCTTCTCGCACCCCCAACAGTACATATTTTTGTGTGGCCCCGGAAAAGCACACCTGATTCTACTTTTTAACTAATCATCAAGCCTGTGACAAGTTGAATTAGATGTGTTTGTTCCTGGGCGACAACAAAAAGTGTGTGCTGTTGGGTGTACTTGACGACTGAAGTTGGGGAACACGTGTTCGACCAGTCTCCAGAGTAAGAAATACATTATTCCCCCAGCCAGTGAAATACAGAATCAAACCCTGAGAAACAGGTCTACTCCAGGAAAGCACAAGGATTGCCTTTAGTCCAATGGGATCTATTGAAGGGGGAACAGGACACTGACTACGCCAGCTTGTGACCCAATAGGTTTGGAGGCCTATAGGAGGCTTGGTACGGTGCATTGTATGCTTGGGTATGGAGATGTCAACATTTGTCCTATCATAATTATATACTCAGAAAACATTGTGATATAGGATGGTATTGACCCCAATTGGCCAACCACTTTTTTTTTTGCAAAAAATTAAAATAAAACCCCAGCTATAACCACCGTTAGGCTATAATCACAATAAAAGTTAATGTTGCTGAAAGCCTGGACAGAGGCTATGTAGAGGAAAATATTTTCTAATATTCCTGTCTGGTGGAGACCGCTTCAGTATGTAACAGGCTTGTGTGTGTGTGTCCACAGGATGCAAGGGAAAGGGACCAGAAACGTGCCTCTCGTGCTTCAGCCAGTGTAATCTGACCTTGCATTAGCTCTCACTTCACTTGCTACACATGTTGCTTCTTGTGGACTGTAGAGTCGCTCTGTCAGCTCTGATTGGCAGACAAAAACAACACGCTCCACGTGAATGCTATACACAGACGTAGACAGAGAGAAAGTATATTTCCTGACAGGACATTGAGCTGCTTTGGTGGAATTGTCCGCTGTGTCTAGCCTACATTCTCCCCTTGCTTTCTTATTTGAAATGGCCTACAGCAAATACATATAGGCAAAGAAGTCAGATTGTCATAAACAGTAACTAGTAATGCTGCATAGTGCCATAAATACACTGAGTATACAAAACATTAAGAACATTTCCATGACAAACTAACCAGGTGAAAGCTATGATCCTTTTTTGAGGTCACTTAAATCCACTTCAAATCAGTGTAGATGTGTGCCATTCAGAGGGTGAATGACCAAGACAAAATATTTAAGTGCCTTTGAACAGGGTATGGTAGTAGGTGCCAGGCGGACCGGTTTGTGTCAAGAACTGCAACGCTGCTGGGGTTTTCCACGCTCAACAGTTTCCCGTGTGTATCAAGAATGGTCCACCAACTAAAGGACATCCAGCCAACTTAACACACCTGTGGGAAGCATCTGTGTCAACATGGGCCAGCATCCTTGTGGAACGCTTCACACCTTGTAGAGTCAATGCCAGACAAATTGAGGCTGTTCTGAGGGCAAAAAGGCTGGTGCAACTCAGGTGTTCCTAATGTTTGGTATACTCAGTGCATAACTCACCTTTCTGGTAAAAATAGTTATTTATTGCTAAGACATACTCACTTTTGACGACAAGCTCAAGTACTTATTAGTACCCTAATGAGGCATCTCAGTCTTATCTCCCGCCCAGAAATCGTGCACTCGTCTTTTCCCACTAGCACCGACTTTGCTGATAACCTCGGAGGGGAAAATGACTTACAACTGATGTGGCTATCTTTAGATGAATGGAAGTTGCTCAGGATAAGAGTGTCTGCTAAACAACTCAAATCTAGTACAAATACGATGGAGTTTCTATTCAAGAAAAGTGGGTGAATAGGGCATGAAGTATGCTAAGTTTAAATATCTACATACAGTGCCTTGCGAAAGTATTCGGCCCCCTTGAACTTTGCGACCTTTTGCCACATTTCAGGCTTCAAACAAAGATAGAAAACTGTATTTTTTGTGAAGAATCAACAACAAGTGGGACACAATCATGAAGTGGAACGACATTTATTGGATATTTCAAACTTTTTTAACAAATCAAAAACTGAAAAATTGGGCAGGCAAAATTATTCAGCCCCTTTACTTTCAGTGCAGCAAACTCTCTCTAGAAGTTCAGTGAGGATCTCTGAATGATCCAATGTTGACCTAAATGACTAATGATGATAAATACAATCCACCTGTGTGTAATCAAGTCTCCGTATAAATGCACCTGCACTGTGATAGTCTCAGAGGTCCGTTAAAAGCGCAGAGAGCATCATGAAGAACAAGGAACACACCAGGCAGGTCCGAGATACTGTTGTGAAGAAGTTTAAAGCTGGATTTGGATACAAAAAGATTTCCCAAGCTTTAAACATCCCAAGGAGCACTGTGCAAGCGATAATATTGAAATGGAAGGAGTATCAGACCACTGCAAATCTACCAAGACCTGGCCGTCCCTCTAAACTTTCAGATCATACAAGGAGAAGACTGATCAGAGATGCAGCCAAGAGGCCCATGATCACTCTGGATGAACTGCAGAGATCTACAGCTGAGGTGGGAGACTCTGTTCATAGGGCAACAATCAGTCGTATATTGCACAAATCTGGCCTTTATGGAAGAGTGGCAAGAAGAAAGCCATTTCTTAAAGATATCCATAAAAAGTGTTGTTTAAAGTTTGCCACAAGCCACCTGGGAGACACACCAAACATGTGGAAGAAGGTGCTCTGGTCAGATGAAACCAAAATTTTACTTTTTGGCAACAATGCAAAACGTTATGTTTGGCGTAAAAGCAACACAGCTCATCACCCTTAACACACCATCCCCACTGTCAAACATGGTGGTGGCAGCGTCATGGTTTGGGCCTGCTTTTCTTCAGCAGGGACAGGGAAGATGGTTAAAATTGATGGGAAGATGGATGGAGCCAAATACAGGACCATTCTGGAAGAAAACCTGATGGAGTCTGCAAAAGACCTGAGACTGGGACGGAGATTTGTCTTCCAACAAGACAATGATCCAAAACATAAAGCAAAATCTACAATGGAATGGTTCAAAAATAAACATATCCAGGTGTTAGAATGGCCAAGTCAAAGTCCAGACCTGAATCCAATCGAGAATCTATGGAAAGAACTGAAAACTGCTGTTCACAAATGCTCTCCATCCAACATCACTGAGCTCGAGCTGTTTTGCAAGGAGGAATGGGAAAACATTTCTGTCTCTCGATGTGCAAAACTGATAGAGACATACCCCAAGCGACTTACAGCTGTAATCGCAGCAAAAGGTGGCACTACAAAGTATTAACTTAAGGGGGCTGAATAATTTTGCACGCCCAATTTCAGTTTTTGATTTGTTAAAAAAGTTTGAAATATCCAATAAATGTCGTTCCACTTCATGATTGTGTCCCACTTGTTGTTGATTCTTCACAAAAAAATACAGTTTTATATCTTTATGTTTGAAGCCTGAAATGTGGCAAAAGGATCTCTGGTATGTCACTTCTGTGTACAAGAGAGAAAGAGAACCTTCATTCTTACCTTGTGTAGTTCGATGGAGTCAATCCATTGGAGCCGGTGCTCTGGATCCTCTGCCCGTAGGTACCACACACTGTCGTTCACACTAATGTCAAAACGACACTCGTCAAACTCGTGGGGCTGCAGGGAGAGACAGAGTGAGTGGAGACACGAGTGACTAGGCCTATACAGGAGACGTCAAACCCTACAGCAGAAAGTACTTTGGGAAAAGCAGTGAGTCTACCGCTTTAACAACAAACATGAGTGGTCAATAGATCCCTCTTTCAGAATCAACTCAACAAGGCCCAAACACCCAACACTAGGCTATATTATTATGCAGGGCTTATTCCAATCAACATGTTAGTTGTAGGAGGAATGTGGTTCTGACTAGAGGTGCAAAGGGTATACTACTTGAAACTTTTGAAGTTTACCAGAAAACTACCAGAATTTTATCATATGACATCTAGTGGCCTTTTTGGGAAATTCAGATTATCATCACAGGTGTATCTCTGGCCCTCTAAAACATTATCTTAATATAAGCTAACTTAGTGAATACTGTAAGAATATTCCGAAGATAAATACACAACGCAGAGGACGAGAGGTCAATAGAGTACTAACAATCAATGGAAATAGTAGTTTTTCTGTAATAGGGGATTAATGAGCAATGGGTATGGGAGGGATTTGTCGATACAGTGAGCCTGAAATAGGATACTTGTTATTTGGCCCAGTTTTATTGCAAGGAATTCTAATTGGCTAGGGCTGGGTTATAAAACGACATGCTGTCCCTTTGTTCTGTGGAGAACTGGGAGAGAACCACAGAAGAGCATCACTGAGGACAGGGGAGAATGATCTACCTCAGCATAATATCTATGATTTATCCTCTTTGAATAAACATATTTCCTCCCCTTGATTTGCTTTGGGGTCTGTGCTATTAAAGAATAACAACAACTGCTAAAGTTTGGTGCCGTGACGAATTGGTCTGAACAACAAGAAAACTTAACAACTGTGTATTGATCCAGAGGAGAGTCTACTCTTAATCTCCTGATTGATGGCCATCAGTGCTGAGTGAGTCTAGACCAATATAATTTTAAAAGAACCAAATCAGGTTAAAATTAGTGCATGCAATGAGTGAAACGTATCTGTGATGTATAAGGGTTCAAGTACTTTGTTCTATTACAGAGTTTTGTCTTGCTCTGTTAGGGGTTAGAGTCCCTTCTTTTGTGAAACCTTCTTGTTGCATAGAAGCGAGTTGCTAGTTGAGTAGCAATGTTTTACACGTGTGGTTAACGTAAGTCTTCAACACAGGGATACAAACCAGCGAGGGCCCAAAAAGGTTACTTTTTTTTCTATTTTCACTGAAACATGTAAAAAAAAAATCCCTGCTAGCGGTAAATGCAGGTTAACTAATTAAACAACAAATATGATCTACATGATCAGTCTCTGTGTGTAAAATAAGTGGTTAATGTGAACCTAACTCACAGCTAAAAAAATGTAAGTAAAGCAATCCAATGCTATTTGTTGCCTGAGAAAGTCCTGAGAAAAAAAACAATACACTAATATTACAGTTAGCCATCACAGCCTTTATAATAGAACGCTTGTGACCATACACATTTAAATATTGCCATTGGGGGGAAAAAACATCTTAAAGTAAAATATGAATGAAACAAACAGGCATTCTATTTTTGCTCTATGATAGTTGCCACTATAGTAGACATTGATCAAGTGCACAAGGTTGTGTACAAATTAACATTCACTAAGTAAAAAGATGTAATCCCCCTCACTCACACACAAGTTACTGTCAAATTCAACACAACGAAAGCAATATCTTTGGGCTACACTGCACGTTATTACATTGTTCACTTTCTACCTGTGGACATCTGTTCTACAATGTGCCAGCAGAGCATGATACCATTTTTTGGCATAAACGATCTCTTTCAGGCAGAGAGTACACCTGGCATACCCGTTTTATCCACTGTATTGAAAGAGGGAGAGTGTGTGGCATTTCTTTCACCTCTATTGGCCTCCAGCATAAGCCAGGCCCAACTCCAGCTACACTTGATCCATGAATCCACTTGTTTTTACCTAATTCTCTCATTCTGAAAATTAACCGCATACTGTAGAGGGAAAACTTCAGTTCACAGATAGTTATTTCGTTAACATTTCACAGATTGCCAGGGTTCAGTATGCAACTAACACGTTATAATTTGAGGAACGGCAAGGAGACTGATACCAGTTAACTGGCAAACTGCCTTTGCAACTTTCCAGCTCGCGCGCTGATTCTGTAACTAGCAAGTTGGTTGCTGCATTCTTTTATGTGAACGATTGGCTGAGCCCTGGATACAGCCAGGATTGCTCCTAACGCGCATCACTCAACTTTCCTCATTGGCTCTACACAATTCACATATTTTGGATTCAAAACGGCGAATTTCACCGAAAGGTGACTAGTTTGCATCCCTGTCAACAAGCTTTTTTTAAGTGAACATAAGTTTTATGGGTAGCCAGGCCCTAGAGAGACAATGTGTTCTAGAAATGGTTTGAGTCCTCAAAGGGGGATATATTTTGGGGTTAAATAAATATATAAACAGAGAGAGATATATTATACAACTTTGAAGTTAAATGTAGCGCCATTGTTAAGTGAGAAAACCACTCTGGAAAAGGGTGGAACAGCTCCTCCGGATGTGAGTATGAAAGAGATTTTAAATTCATTGTCTAGTGATATGAAGAACCATTTCAAAGTAGAGAAGTGTAGGCATGGAGATAAAGAAATATTCTGTCATTGTTGACAAAGATGGAATCTGTCTGATATGCAAAAAGCTTGGGGAAAAATACAGAGAATGTCTAACTCCTTGACAAAGTCACGATGATCTTTAACTATTAGCCGAAGAAAGAAAACGGGATGAGAAATTATTTCTGTAGAATCATGACAGGACATTGCAGAGAGATAAAGAATGTTTGAAAGCTCTTGGTGGACAGATTAAAACCTTGAAAGAAGAAATTCAACAATTACAGGGAAGGGTCGTAAAAACAGACTTGGCGCCAACGTGTGGAGGACCCTTTGTTCCTTCAATCTACCCTCAGGCTGAGTTGCGCAAGGATGATCGGCATTCAAGCATCTGGTCAGCATTGCCTGGCTTTGAGTCAACAGATTATGACAGCAGCGACGAATGATTTCTTAGGCCAACCAGAACACAGGCTGTAAAATGTAGTAAAGACAAACCTCCGGTGACAGTAATCACACATAAATCAGCATCTCCAAAATACACTGCTCAAAAAAATAAAGGGAACACTAAAATAACACATCCTAGATCTGAATGAATGAAATATTCTTATTAAATACTTTTTTCTTTACATAGTTGAATGTGCTGACAACAAAATCACACAAAAATTATCAATGGAAATCACATGTATCAATCCATGGAAGTCTGGATTTGGAGTCACACAAACTTTAAAGTGGAAAACCACACTACAGGCTGATCCAACTTTGATGTAATGTCCTTAAAACAAGTCAAAATGAGGCTCAGTAGTGTGTGTGGCCTCCACGTGCCTGTATGACCTCCCTACAACGCCTGGGCATGCTCCTGATGAGGTGGCGGATGGTCTCCCGAGGGATCTCCTCCCAGACCTGGATCTAAAACATCCGCCAACTCCTGGACAGTCTGTGGTGCAACGTGGCGTTGGTGGATGGAGCGAGACATGATGTCCCAGATGTACTCAATTGGATTCAGGTCTGGGGAACGGGCGGGCCAGTCCATAGCATCAATGTCTTCCTCTTGCAGGAACTGCTGACACACTCCAGCCACATGAGGTCTAGCATTGTCTTGCATTAGGAGGAACCCAGGGCCAACCGCACCAGCATATGGTCTCACAAGGGGTCTGAGGATCTCATCTCGGTACCTAATGGCAGTCAGGCTACCTCTGGCGAGCACATGGAGGGCTGTGCGGCCCCCCAAAGAAATGCCACCCCACACCATGACTGACCCACCGCCAAACCGGTCATGCTGGAGGATGTTGAAGGCAGCCAAACGTTCTCCACGGCGTCTACAGACTGTCACGTCTGTCACGTGCTCAGTGTGAACCTGCTTTCATCTGTGAAGAGCACAGGGCGCCAGTGGCGAATTTGCCAATCTTGGTGTTCTCTGGCAAATGCCAAACGTCCTGCATGGTGTTGGGCTGTAAGCACAAACCCCACCTGTGGACGTCGGGCCCTCGTACCACCCTCATGGAGTCTGTTTCTGACCGTTTGAGCAGACACATGCACATTTGTGGCCTGCTGGAGGTCATTTTGCAGGGCTTTGGCAGTGCTTCTCCTTGCACAAAGGCGGAGGTAGCGGTCCTGCTGCTGGGTTGTTGCCCTCCTACGGCCTCCTCCACGTCTCCTGATGTACTGGCCTGTCTCCTGGTAGCGCTCTCCATGCTCTGGACACTACGCTGACAGACACAGCAAACCTTCTTGCCACATCTCGCATTGATGTGCCATTCTGGATGAGCTGCACTACCTGAGCCACTTGTGTGGGTTGTAGACTCCGTCTCATGCTACCACTAGAGTGAAAGCACCGCCAGCATTCAAAAGTGACCAAAACAGCAGCCAGGAAGCATAGGAACTGAGAAGTGGTCTGTGGTCCCCACCTGCAGAACCACTCCTTTATTGGAGGTGTCTTGCTAAATGCCTATAATTTCCACCTGTTGTCTATTCCATTTGCACAACAGCATGTGAAATTTATTGTCAATCAGTGTTGCTTCCTAAGTGGACAGTTTGATTTCACAAATGTGTGATTGACTTGGAGTTACATTGTGTTGTTTAAGTGTTCCCTTTATTTTTTTGAGCAGTGTAGTTGGATGAATGGTCAAAAATGTTGAAACTAGAGGTTGACTGATTATGATTTTTCAACGCCGATACCGATTATTGGAGGCCCAAAAAAGCCGATACCGATTAATCGGACGATAAAAATAAAAGTATTTGTAATAATGATAATTACAACAATACTGAATGAACACTTATTTTAACTTATTATAATACATTAATAAATTCTATTTAGCCTCAAGTAAATAATGAAACATGTTCAATTTGGTTTAAATAATGCAAAAACAAAGTGTTGGAGAAGAAAGTAAAAGTGCAATATGTGCTATGTAAGAAAGCTAACGTTAACATTCAGACCATGAGAACATATGAAAGCTGGTGGTTCCTTTTAACATGAGTCTTCAATATTCCCAGGTAAGAAGTTTTAGGTTGTAGTTATTATAGGAATTATATGACTATTTCCCTCTATACCACTTGTATTTCATTAACCTTTGACTATTGGATTTGTATTTATTTATTTATTTTATTTTACCTTATTTAACCAGGTTCTCATTTGCAACTGCGACCTGGCCAAGATAAAGCATAGCAGTGTGAACAGACAACACAGAGTTACACATGGAGTAAACAATTAATAAGTCAATAACACAGTAGAAAAAAAATAGTCTATATACATTGTGTGCAAAAGGCATGAGGAGGTAGGCGAATAATTACAATTTTGCAGATTAACACTGGAGTGATAAAGGATCAGATGGTCATGTACAGGTAGAGATATTGGTGTGCAAAAGAGCAGAAAAGTAAATAAATAAAAACAGTATGGGGATGAGGTAGGTAAAAATGGGTGGGCTATTTACCGATTGACTATGTACAGCTGCAGCGATCGGTTAGCTGTTCAGATAGCAGATGTTTGAAGTTGGTGAGGGAGATAAAAGTCTCCAACTTGTGTTGGATGTTCTTATAGGCACTTCAGTATTACCAGTGTAACAGTATAGCTTCCGTCCCTCTCCTCGCTCCTCCCTGGGCTCGAACCAGCAACACAACGACAACAGCCACCATCGAAGCAGCGTTACACATGCAGAGCAAGAGGAACAACTACTAGAAGGCTCAGAGCGAGTGACGTTTGAAACACTATTAGCGCACGCTAACTAGCTAGCCATTTCACTTCGGTTACACTAACCTCACCTGGAGTTGATCGGCTTGAAGTCATAAACAGCGCAATGCTTGACGCACAACGAAGAGCTGCTGGCAAAACACACGAAAGTGCTGTTTGAATGAATGTTTATGCGCCTGCTTCTGCCTACCACCGCTCAGTCAGATACTTCGATGCTTGTATGTTCAGTCAGATTATATGCAACGCAGGACACACTAGATAATATCTAGTATTATCGTCAACCATGTGTAGTTAACTAGTGGTTATGATTGATTGTTGCTAGCTAGCAACTTACCTTGGCTTACTGCATTCGCGTAACAGGCAGTCTCCATGTGGAGTGCAACGAGAGAGGCAGGTCGTTATTGCGTTGGACTAGTTAACTGTAAGGTTGCAAGTTTGGATCCCCCGAGCTTATAAGGTGAAAATCTGTCGTTCTGCCCCTGAACAAGGCAGTAAACCCACCGTTCCTAGGCCATCATTGAAAATAAGAATGTGTTCTTAAATAAAAAGTTAAATAAAATTCAAATAATAATTGAAATAAAATTAAAATTGGCGCCAAAAAATACCGATTTCCGATTGTTATGCAAACTTGAAATCGGCCCCAATTAAATCGGCCATTCCGATTAATTGGTCGACCTCTAGTTGAAACATGCACAAGATGTAGGTATGAAAACGTGGGACCATTTGAATCATTAAGAAACTCTACAGTCTACAGTGCCTTGCGAAAGTATTCGGCCCCCTTGAACTTTGCGACCTTTTGCCACATTTTAGGCTTCAAACATAAAGATATAAAACTGTATTTTTTTGTGAAGAATCAACAACAAGTGGGACACAATCATGAAGTGGAACGACATTTATTGGATATTTCAAACTTTTTTAACAAATCAAAAACAGAAAAATTGGGCGTGCAAAATTGTTCAGCCCCCTTAAGTTAATACTTTGTAGCGCTTGGCGTATGTCTCTATCAGTTTTGCACATCGAGAGACTGAAATTTTTTCCCATTCCTCCTTGCAAAACAGCTTGAACTCAGTGAGGTTGGATGGAGAGCATTTGTGAACAGCAGTTCAGTTCTTTCCACAGATTCTCGATTGGATTCAGGTCTGGACTTTGACTTGGCCATTCTAACACCTGGATATGTTTATTTTTGAACCATTCCATTGTAGATTTTGCTTTATGTTTTGGATCATTGTCTTGTTGGAAGACAAATCTCCGTCCCAGTCTCAGGTCTTTTGCAGACTCCATCAGGTTTTCTTCCAGAATGGTCCTGTATTTGGCTCCATCCATCTTCCCATCAATTTTAACCATCTTCCCTGTCCCTGCTGAAGAAAAGCAGGCCCAAACCATGATGCTGCCACCACCATGTTTGACAGTGGGGATGGTGTGTTAAGGGTGATGAGCTGTGTTGCTTTTACGCCAAACATAACGTTTTGCATTGTTGCCAAAAAGTTCAATTTTGGTTTCATCTGACCAGAGCACCTTCTTCCACATGTTTGGTGTGTCTCCCAGGTGGCTTGTGGCAAACTTTAAACAACACTTTTTATGGATATCTTTAAGAAATGGCTTTCTTCTTGCCACTCTTCCATAAAGGCCAGATTTGTGCAATATACGACTGATTGTTGTCCTATGGACAGAGTCTCCCACCTCAGCTGTAGATCTCTGCAGTTCATCCAGAGTGATCATGGGCCTCTTGGCTGCATCTCTGATCAGTCTTCTTGTATGATCTGAAAGTTTAGAGGGACGGCCAGGTCTTGGTAGATTTGCAGTGGTCTGATACTCCTTCCATTTCAATATTATCGTTTGCACAGTGCTCCTTGGGATGTTTAAAGCTTGGGAAATCTTTTTGTATCCAAATCCGGCTTTAAACTTCTTCACAACAGTATCTCGGACCTGCCTGGTGTGTTCCTTGTTCTTCATGATGCTCTCTGCGCTTTTAACGGACCTCTGAGGCTATCACAGTGCAGGTGCATTTATACGGAGACTTGATTACACAGGTGGATTGTATTTATCATCATTAGTCATTTAGGTCAACATTGGATCATTCAGAGATTCTCACTGAACTTCTGGAGAGAGTTTGCTGCACTGAAAGTAAAGGGGCTGAATAATTTTGCACGCCCAATTTTTCAGTTTTTGATTTGTTAAAAAAGTTTGAAATATCCAATAAATGTCGTTCCACTTCATGATTGTGTCCCACTTGTTGTTGATTCTTCACAAAAAAATACAGTTTTATATCTTTATGTTTGAAGCCTGAAATGTGGAAAAAGGTCGCAAAGTTCAAGGGGGCCGAATACTTTCGCAAGGCACTGTATATCCTTATGATGGGTTACAGTTATTAGCCTTTGTTTTGAATAACCATGAACATGGTGTACTTGAATAAAAGGTTTAAAGAGCTGTGGGTGGTGAAGAGCAAGATGTGGCCGATAGATGGAGAACCATACATGTTTTCCTTAAGGGTCTGACCAATGCAACCACCAAATTGGGGACCAAATTAACCGTTTCTTGAATTTGAAGAAAGGTTTAGAAAAAAGAGGTGGTTAGTGGGTTACCCGACATGGAAGATGAAGATGCCCCATTTTTGGAGGAATTGAGTGTTATCACTCATCAGCTGATCCATACATTACTTGCGAAAAACATTTGTTTCCACAACTAATGACTGGGAGACAAAACTACGGCGACATCAGACAGACGGTCACGACTGGACAGAGACATCAATCAACATAATAAACTGTCTTATCAGAGTTGTGCAGGTTCCAAGTGAAACCAACAACAATATCCGTTCAGCAGAAGAGAAACCTGGTGTGTCATTATTGTGGGATTTCTGGTCACTGGCAAAGAGAATAGGATAAGCAGGGTCAGTCTATGTGAAAATGGACTCTAGACAACAGCCCCAACGCTGATGCAGAAATTTAAGAAGCCCTCTCTGGCTCAGCAGCAGAGTTTTCTGGATGACGTGGAGGTAAACTAACAGACCCCCTATTACTTCCAATCTCAGCTGGTGTACATATGAAATCAAATGGAATATGTGAACATGATGGTTAACAACTTTGCAATACATTTTCTTTAGTAGATACAGGTGCTGAAGTCACTATTGCCCATATCTTATGCAAAACATATGTCCTCAGTACACGGGCAAGAACATCGGAGCAACAAGCGTAGAGGGGGACAAAGACAGATATGAAACAAACCGTTATCAATTTCTCTTGGTCCAATGGAGATTGATGCAGGAGTGTGGATAGGCTCATTTGAACAACCTATTTTAGGTCTTGATGTTTTATGCAACTTGACTCTACATTGAACATTTCTGAAGGGAAGGTGACATGGAAAATTAGACAACTGCAGGGGTCTACATTTCAGAACCATCCTATTTGGACTACAAAAACAAAATGAGTGTGGAACTTTCGATAAGGAACCAGTCTGCTTGACAGGTGTTGTACCACCTTGCACAAAACCATATCCCATTAGCAAGGAAGCTATGGACACTACTAAAGTAGTGATTAAAGATCTATGGAACATGGGTATAGTTGAAAAGACACCATGCAATCCGGCTACTCTCATGTATCCTCCAGATACCACATTACTTGAACACGACTGTTGCTAATTGGTTTTGGATACAGCTCTCTGATAAGTTTATAGAGTCATTCTTTAGAAAACCGTGAGTTTATCTTATACACAGACAGTTCAAGCATTGTGGGGGGGGGTGAGGAAAGAAGGCTGGGCAGTTACTACAATGGACAATGTGATAGTGACAGGCACGTTACCTGCAGAAACATCAGCACAGGTGGCGGAATTGGTGGCTTTGACAGAAGCATGTAAACAAGCTGAAGGAAAAACAGATAATATCTACAAAGACTCAAGGTATGCTTTTGGTGTTACCCATTATTTTGGAAAAATATGGAAAAACAGAGGATTCATGACATCACTGGGAGCTCCTGTGAAGAATGGACCAGATGGGATGGCTCGACTGAATGCTCTCCAGTTACAAGTTTGAAAATGAAAGCACATGGTTGAATCTTTACAGACAAAAGTAATGATTTGGCTGACATTGCTGCTAAGGCGGCTGCCAAGAGAAAACCTCTGTCAGCTAAACTGATTAGGAGATACACCTTGGATACATTGCAACACAGAGATATGCAAACAATGAAGTGTGGGAATGGATGGCTGCAGGATGCAAAAACTCAATCAAGGTGTGTGGAAATACAACCTGAGATGTGTAGCGCCAAATGCACTCTTACCCTACTTGGTGACACAGATCCACTCTTTGGGACACATTGGTGTGGACTAGATAGTTTATCGTTTTGTGTGCAAATGGTGGAATCCTATTGGCGACACCAATAACCTGGGTTTGGAATCTGTTCCTTAAAGACAGCAAGGCCTTTTATTCCACATCTTCTGACTTCGAGCTCCTCTTCTAGTAGAAATGGCCCGTTGATGTCAGCTGATGTTGCCCTAGTTTAATAAACTTTATAGGGCCCTATAAAATGTATTTTCTCAAAATTCAGTTTCTCCATTTAGTTTTCCCAGGTTTCAGCCTTTCCCCCCGATTTTCATGTTTCCCCTCTCAAAAAAATCACGCATTTTTAATATAAAAACAACAATTTGAGACCACTTTTGAGATCTGGGGAAAACCTAATAAATTTTCATTTTTGGGTGTAGATAACCTTTCATTCAAGTGCGCACCAGCAAGACACTTACTTGGCTAGCAGTGTTTCTGTAGCACACGTGATTTCTGAGTTTGCTAAACAAATCACTACTGGATTGATGCAAATAATCATGATCTCATTCTGCCAGGTAGGCATAGACTACTTTGTAGTTAACATTTAATTGAGAAGATTTTTATGAAACCCTTTCCAACTACCAGAAGGCAGTTGTCATTAGCATCCTCGCAAACGGCTACACAAAGCGGTAGACAAACGCGCACAAACATGGGGATTCACGAGCAGTTGCCTCTTCAGAAAGTTGAAGGAACATACGAATCACTTAGGCTAAGCATTTCGTCCATGACATAATCTTTGGCAAATTAATTGATTTCCTACTAAGTTCAAGACATGATTAAATATTGTTGAATTATGTTTTAATGTCTGGATTCCGTCCACATTCCCTGCATCGCAAATTTTATAGGGCCTTAACTATTAATAAAGCTCCTCGTTTTATTTCCCGTAACAAAAAACTGCAGAGCCCCCACACCACACAGTATCTGGAACATACATGTAATGCCTGCAAAATGTCATAAAGCTAAAACAATCCCCATGTGTTCCATTTCATAAGTTAGTTTCAACTTCTGATGTAGTGATGAGGGAGGGCTGCTGGTTTCTCTTTAACCTCCTCCTGTACCAATCAGTACTGGGTAGAAGTTGTCATTGTAACCAGATTACCCTTCCCCGAAACACTATCCATTGTAAAAAATATAATAATCTGACCTTAGATCAGTTTCTAAGGGTAACAACACCCTACTCGTATCAAGCATGTCCTTAAGAACCTCTCTGCTGTCTGTGTGAATCAGAAGAACCATTAAGTCCACTGGCACAAGGCTCTATCAGACACAGACCATAAAGCTTGGCTTTATTTTCACTCCTTCTCCAGGAGCAGTGTGCTGCAATCTATCCCTATCTGTGTGTGTGGAGAGATCTGATTGAGAACACTGTAGCTGCCAATGCTGCAGTTGCTTCGCTTGTATCCTTGGGATGTTGCAGTTGGTTCACTTGTATCCTTGGTTGTTAAAAAATACAAAATGTATTGTTGACATTATCTATAGTAGTTAGTAGGGATGCACAATATATTAGTAAGCATATCGGAATCGGACGATATTAGCTTTATTTTGAAGGCTAACCCGCAAAGTCCACTATTTTGGCTAATCCTTATTGTGGCTAGCTTCACAGATGGGTCCGACCATAAATTAGGGTTATTTTAGATGACACCCAGCTATAAAGTTAGCTAGCTAACTATATAGCTACTGAAACAGATTGTCGTTTTTGACACGTCAAGTATCTTTTTTGACACGCAAAAACCCAAATGGCGTTCCATTGAAATCCTGGTTGAGAATGAAACGACTGAACAACGAAACAGCACAGCAAGTAAGTGAAAGAAAAAGGTTTTGATTATGTTTTACTGGTAATGGGGACATATGGAAATGCCAACAAAGTAACTTTTCAGTCAGTGTAGTGTGTGTGTGTGTAACCTTTATTTATCTAGGCAAGTCAGTTAAGAACAAATTCTTATTTACAATGACGGCCCGGACGCTGCTGGGCCAATTGTGCGCCTCCCTATGGGACTCCAAATCCCAGCCAGATGTGATAGAGCCTGGATTCGCTTAGACTGCTGCATCCATTACATGTGCTAGAATGCTTAAAAAGGATGCTAAAATTTTAAATATAGGTTATCAGTATAGGTATTGGTTTTTTTTGGCAAGGAAAATATCGGTATTGGCCAAAAGGTTCATGTCGGTGCATCACTAGTAGTTAGTACCAGTATTACCATCATTATCAACTCTAATGTGAAGATATTTTACCTTGTACGTGAAAATAAACGTAACAGAGAATACAAAACCTAATACATCTCTGACAAACACACACATACTGCATGAAAAGAGCAGTGTATGATTTCCATCCCTCTTGGAAGAAGCACAGGATACTGAACAAATGCAGCAGATACTTCTGAGAGCGATGCGTAAACAGTAGCCTGCGGTGTTGTGACACAGCATGAGGTTGAGCCATAGCCTGAGGCGGAATTATCTGACTTGCATTTTCTGCACAAATACTGTACCTACAGTGAGTGTACTGTACCGAGTCTATGGTGTACATCCTAACAGTGAAGCTGGCCTCTATTGAGCAAGACATTAACCGATGGCCAGTATTGGAGAGTAGTGAACTACATGTAGTTCAACTAATAATTTAACTACATTTTGCAGTAGCTTGGTGCTAGTTGAACTAAGTTCAGATCTTGGTAGTGTTTTTTGTAGTTAATTACTATTTGCCATGTATCTAACTACTGGACCTACATTACTTTTTTGGCAAAAATAAAATATGAGTAAAGTAGGAAATGGCACGAGACCTTCCTCATTCTCACTTGAAACATTGTTTTATTTAGCCTATTAAACACAAACTTTCTGTTAACACTTAACTCCAGAATGATCTGTTCTTGCAATTTGAGGTCTATGATATTTAAGATTTAGATCTAGCTATTTCGGGATAAATAATCATGATGTAGTAAACTACGTTTTCAAAGTTACTTTATGTAAACTAAACTCAGCAAAAAAAGAAACGTCTTCTCACTGTCAACTGCATTTATTTTTTATCAAACTTAACATATGTAAATATTTGTATGAACAGAACAATATTCAACAACTGAGGCAAACTGAACAAGTTCCACAGACATGTGACAAACAGAAGTGGAATAATGTGTCCCTGAACAAAAGAGGGGGGGGGGGGTCATCTGTCCTTCCTGTCTCCCTGTAGCGGTGTCTTAGGCATCTCACAGTACGGACACTGCAATTTATTGCCCTTGCCACATCTGCAGTCCTCATGCCTCCTTACTGCATGCCTAAGGCACTTTCACGTAGATGCGCAGGGACCCTGGGCATCTTTCTTTTGTTGTTTTTCAGAGTCTGTAGAAAGGCCTCTTTAGTGTCCTAAGTTTTCATAACTGTGACCTTAATCGCCTACCGTCTGTAAGCTATTAGTGTCTTAACGACCGTTCCACAGGTGCATGTTCATTAATTGTTTATGGTTCATTGAACAAGCATGGGAAACAGCGTTTAAACCCTTTACAATGACGAGCTGTGAAGTTATTTGGATTTTTACGAATTATCTTTGAAAGACAGGGTCCTGAAAAAGGGACGTTTCTTTTTCTGCTGTGTTTATATTACTCGTAAGGGTAGCTTTAGTGTAGCTTACCTTCTTCCAATGTTAAGTGACTGGTATCTTGGTAAACTACTTTCAGAGTAGCTTTCCAAACACTGCCAATGGCTAGTTTCTGCATTCCTAAGACCTCACACAACACAGATAGAAGATTCTGTCGACAGACAGCTCAGGGATATTTGGAAAGATGGCAGAAAGGGGTTGCGTCTTTGAGTCTTATTTTTGCCTTCATTATAAACAGACTGAGTGCCACTGACTGTGTAGGTGTGGTGCTAGTAGTTAAAACCTTGTCGTCAGTTGCATTTACATAGTTCCTTTTTTCTAATGCTCTCTTAGCACAAAGCACAAAGACACCTTTCACCTAAATGCCCAATACAGTAAAAAAAAAATCCTGTGTTATACAGTACCAGTTAAACATTGACACACCTACAAGGGTTTTTATTTTATTTGTACTATTTTCTACATTGTAGAATAATAGTGAAGACATCAAAACTATGAAATCATGTAGTAACCAAAAAGTGTTAAATCAAAATATATTTTAGAGATTCTTCAAAGTAGCCACCCTTTGCCTTGATGACAGCTTTGCACACTCTTGGCATTCTCTCAACCAGAATGCTTTTTTTGGAATGCTTTTCCAAAAGTCTTGAAGGAGTTCCCACATATGCTGAGCACTTCTTGGCTGCTTTTCCTTCACTCTGCGGTCCAACTCATCCCAAACCATCTCAATTAGGTTGAGGTCGGGTGATTGTAGAGGCCAGGTCATGATGTAGCACCATCACTCTCCTTCTTGGTCATTGTCCTGTTGAAAAACAAATGACAGTCACACTAAGCGCAAACCAGATGGGATGGCGTAGCGCTGCAGAATGCTGTTGTAGCCATGCTGATTAAGTGTGCCTTCAATTCTAAATAAATGACAGACAGCATCACCAGCAAAGCATCCCCACACCATAACACCACTTCCTCCATTCTCCACGGTGGCAACCTCACTTCCTCCATTCTTCACGGTGGGAACCTCACTTCCTCCATTCTTCACGGTGGGAACCTCACATGCAGAGATCTTCAGTTAGCCTTCTCTGCGTCTCACAAAGACACTGCAGTTGGAACCAAAAATTTGGACTCATCAGACCAAAGGATAGATTTCCACCGGTCTAATGTCCATTGCTCATGTTTCTTGGCCCAAGCAAGTCGCAAGTCTCTTCTTATTAGTGTCCTTTATCAGTGGTTTCTTTGCAGCAATTTGACCATGAAGGCCTGATTAACGCAGTCTCCTCTGAACAGTTGATGTTGAGATGTGTCTGTTACTTGGACTCTGTCAAGCATTTATTTGGGCTGCAATTTCTGAGGCTGACAACTCTATAACTTATCCTCTGCAGCAGAGGGAACTCTGGGTCTTCCTTTCCTGTGGGACTCATGGGAGCTAGTTTCACCAAAGTGCTTGATGGATTTTGCGACTGCATTTGAAGAAACGTTCAAAGTTCCTGAAATGTTCCACATTGACTGACCTTCATGTCTTAAAGTAATGATGGACTGTCATTTCGCTTTGCTTATTTGAGCTGTTCTTGCCATAATATGGACTTTGTCTTTTACCATATAGGGCTATCTTCTGTATACCACCCCTACCTTGTCACAACACAACTGATTGGCTCAAACACATTAAGGAAAGAAATTCCACAAATTAACAAGGCACACATGTTAATTGAAATGCATTCCTGGTGACTACCTCATGAAGCTGGTTGAGAGAACGCCAAGAGTGTGCAAAGCTGTCATCAAGGCAAAGGGTGGCAATTTGAAGAATATAAAATATATTTAGATTTGTTTAACACTTTTCTGGTTACTACATGATTCCATGTGTTATTTCATAGCTGATGTCTTCATTATTATTATATAATGTATAAAATAGTAAAAATAAAGAAAAACCCCTGAATGAGTAGGTGTGTCCAAACTTTTGACTGGTACTGTATATATCCACACTATGAGGTTGTAATAATACTGTGTAAATTATGATAATGTCCTTTAGGTAGCCTGGCAGGTAGGAGCATTGGGCCAGTAACCGAAAGGTTGCTGGAACTAATCCCTGAGTTGACAAGGTAAAAATCTGTCATTCTACCCATGCAAGGCAGTTAACCCACTGTTCCCTGGGAGCCGATGACGTGGATGTTGATTAAGGCAGCCACCCGCACCTCTATGATTCAGAGCGGTTTGGTTAAATGCGATAGACACATTTCAGTTGAATGCATTCAGTTGTACAACTGACTAGTTATTCTCCTTTCCTTAGTGTAAGAGCTGTTAGAAACAACAGCCTGAAATTTCAGCCTGTTTTGGTGAGATGGATTTTTTGCCTGCCTGGTGACATTACCAGGTGGTAAATTAGTTAATTCCACACCGCTCTGCCAATAACAGCTAATTTGTCATTTTCCCCTCCTAACTCAGACCTCTCCCAGAGAGCCCTAGCAAAATTCTTGCTTGAGAAATTGCTCTTTGATAAAAAGCTATTTTTGTTTCTTTTTGAACATTTAATTGAAAACAATCACAGTAAGGTATGTAATTGTTACTTAGTTGTTACCCATAAATTATATTTAATATTGAGATAAAAACAGCTGCATTGGACCTAAGGGAAGTTACAACAACCCATATTATGGTTTTAATCTGATTTCAGTCATTTAACCCTATTGCACAAATAGCAGTAACACCATTTGTTTGGCCTCTGTAGTGAACCATGGTATTTCAGAAAGAAAATATGTTTAACCAGGGAGTTGGATTTCAGTGTATCTAACCAACAGGAGGCCTGCCTGAGGAGAATAAAGTGTCAACTGGCTAGAAACAGAAGCATGCCACACAAAGGATAACAGTATGTGGCCAGACATTACAATACAGAGTCAGGATTTCAGATGCCTAATAAAGAACAATGTATATGTGTTTATAACTGGTGCTTCTTGTAGTGTCAGTATGCCCTTGTCATTTCACTTCCACCATTTCAGTGTCTGAACAAACATTTTTGCCAAAATGTGCCATAATGCTGCTTTCTGAGAGGAAATGAACATTTCCTCTTACTTACAGTGATGATAGCTTTGCTGAGACACAGAGAGCCCCTGCAGCCGTACTCCCGCTCATCCTCTGACTTATAGTAGCTCAGAGTGTTGTTCTTCAACACTACCCACCGGTCCTGCCATCCGTGAATGTAGTTGGTCCACTGTCAACAAAACATAAGAGCAGATAGTCAAGCCTACAATTCTACTAGCGGTGTACTTACAGTAGGACAGGGGTCATGTATTTAGTTTCACACAATCACTATAGATGACAATGATTAGTTAAATTCATTTCCTGGTTAATTGAAAGAGAAGTGGGTGTTGCATGTCCCACAAAAGGATGCTATTAATGGCCAGGGACTGACATTAAAGGTTACCCTATTGCTTGAGGCAAGTGAACTGAGCAGTGGAGCCTGCTTTGATGTTGTCCCATTGGGCATGTGATCAAATAAAATAACAACCAATCTGCAAAGAATTCCAGTAGCCTAAAACGAATCTTTCTGATTCCTCCCCATGTGTAGATGAAAGGCAGGGATATATTGCACTTCTGTGTATAAATAGCTCATTTACATTTTTGGTCAACTGATCAGAATCCTCGAGCAACCCCAAAAAATACTGGGCAAGTGCCTTTCAGACTTTAATGTCAATCCCTGATTGCAATTTGGCTCAGGCAGCTTGTTATTAGTAACAGCGGACATGTGTTTGTTGTACCTATTGGCTGATAGTAATTTAGATTGATCAAAACATTGTCAATCTGACCCAACCATTGTACACCATAGGGAAGTGTACAATGGGCACATCAAACTTTGAATAAAAGCTAGCAGGTATTTAGTTATTGTAGTTGTAGCATAGTGGTTTTTAGAGGATCAAGTCCGGAATAAAGATGCAATGTTTGTCTTACCTTGCTTAGGACGCCACCGAGTTCAACAGGCTGCCCAGATTCGGGATCCACATCTTCATCTGAGCCCGACGAGTTCGAACTCTTCTCCGACATTTAACAACCAAGTTGTTGGTAGTTACCTAGAGGATAGCGTTTACCACGAGCAAATTAAAATACACCAATTGATAAGACTTGGCCTAGCGAGTGTTGCCAAATCGGTTAGAGGGCAAACGTTGTAGAAAAACATGAGACAGTATAACTAAGCAAGCCACTCCTGATTGTCTCTGGCATGCAATAATTGCATGGTTAGCTAACTAACGTAGCGTTAAATCCACAACTTCTTGCGGGCTATGTGTTTCGATAGCAACACGACAACGTTTGCTATCTCAAGTTAGCTAGAAGCAAATGCAATGCATTTAGCTAAAGCTAGTTAGCTGGCTAGCAATCCAGTCAAAACGCAGCAGTCAATATAGTCCTTCTGTTTAAATGCGCCATATCCTCTACGATCAAATACACATGGTAAATCATTTCAGAGACGCCCTCAGACTCCGAGAACTAACAGTACGGTAGCTAGCCTCCCCGCGAATCTGTAGTGCGCTGTCATGAACGGGACGAACCAAACCTGTTTGCCTCCGCCTGTGGTTGTTCGGTATCATCGCTGCTATGCAGAAACTGCGCAAAATATATGATCTCTAAATCAAAATCACTTGCTACGATGTGATATTTCATTGTTTGAATAAATTAATCACGTTACATAGAGAGATCATATTAATAAATCAACAACACTAGCTCACCTGTTAAAGTTTATGTCGATGGACATGTATTGTCAAGGTTTTGTTTATCAGCGCTGTAGAGAAGGTTGCAATTGCGGCCGCAATTCGGGGCGTTCCTGGATGTTGGGCATTACTGTATATTCTTCTTCAGTGAGGTTTAACAGCGGTTGGCATACAAATTATGATGCATTACCACCAACAATTTGACCGGGATATAAATCCATTATACTTTGATCCACAAAACAAAATGGAGAAATTAACAACCTTAACCTTACACTCATTAAAACCCACAACCCTATTTCATTATTTAAACCCATCTGGCTCTTTTCCCCAGGCCAACAGGACACCGCCACCCAACACACCCTATAACTCTTCTGAAGTCCAATATGGTACCCCAAAAACTTCTCTGCCACCACAACATCTCATTTCTGTGACCTACGTTCCATCTTTGCTGTACAGTTGATAACCATAGCTATGAAAGTTAATCCTATCAGGATCCCTCACCCTGACCCATCTTCCTCTACTTTTTTTCAGTGTGTGAATATGACACCCTCTGCACTACTCTAACCCTGGTAACATCAACCTGCCTCTCTCGCACCGGACACTTCTTTCTGATCCCCAGCACCATGGCCACCTCTACAATTAACACATACGCTTCTTTCCCCAATACTGCACATTCCTTTTGTCTCATGCCCTTCTGCACACTTCTCACACACTGCTGCCACTCCCCCCTACACATTGCTGCCACATGCCCATAAACTTGACACCTGTAACAACGTAATGGGTTCAGCACAAAACCTTGTACGGGATAACTGAAATATTCTAACATTCCTGCCACCAGTCTTCTTCGCCTCCCCATCTCCCTTTCTATTGTCATCTTCATCAAATTCAACCTCAACCTCTGCTTTCCTCATGCTCTTCGGCGCCTTCTTCCTCCTTTTCCTCTTTCCTTCCTCACAGCTGAAACAGAAGACTGTCTCCTGCAGCTTAGGTAGAGGCAGTAGGTCCCCACACTCATAACAGAAGTTCCTGTGGTTCCCGCTTGTCTCTTTTTCCACTCAACCGTCCCCACAAAATCCAGGTTCTTCTTCTTCTTCATCAATCGGCCTCTCTATACAGACAAGAGACTTGTCTCTGCGCCCTAACAATTGGAATAGGCTGTCTAGCTCCCGTCTATCCTTTCTTTGGATTTGTGGATCTAATTATTTTCCAAAAATGTTTAATATTTGATGAGGGTTGTTGAATTCAACCACCTGTATTCCACAGGAGGTTGGTGTCACCTTAATTAGGGAGATCGGTCTCGTTGTAATGATGAGCGGAGTAGATGAAATGGTAACAAATACATCAAACACATGGTTTCCAGGTGTTTGATGCCATTCCATTTGCTCCGTTCCATTTGAGCTTTTTTCCCTCAGCAGCTACCTGTGCTGTATTCAATGGAGAGATGCTATGCTACTAGCCTCATGTCATGAATATGCATAGCCATCTCGAGACAACTCTGATATCAGGTGTTTTGCGGGGATGTCATGTGTCCTTATATTTATATTGTACCTTTATATCAGTACACTCGTAACAAATTAAGCAATACGAAAATGATATTCAATCAAATAAACCTCACGTAGCAAATAGGCCATTCATTTGATGTTTTACCAAATTCTAAACTCATTGATCTACATACAAAAACTCCTTGCTTGGTGTGCAATTCTTTTTTTAACGCCACCTGCTGGAGGGAGACAGATTTTCCGCAGAGTTGGGCCTCTCTCTTTAACCTCTTCCTCTCTGACTGCAGCTCCGGTCCTGCCCCATAATGACGTGGCTAGCATGCGGAAGCAAATTCAAAACTCAGGAGTGAAGACCGAAGACAAGATGCATCGGCAAAGAAGATACTTATAATGGCGCCAAATTCGGCCAGTACACAAACAAAATATAATTTTGTTTTTGTCATTGATAGTTGGAAACTTGCTTCAAACGTTACTGGCTGTTTAGAATATTTTTAACCAACTTTTGGTACATATTGTGGTAGCTAGTTTGTTAACTTAGTTACCATAATTATTCTTGCTTGTTCTAACGTTAACTTTATGTATTAAATGCAGGGTCTCACTTGAGGTGAAGGATGGAGACTGGGGGGACCTCCTCCAGTGGGGAGGGCTTCCTCTCCAGAATGGCCCTCAATGACAACAAGGCTGGAATGGAGGGCCTTGACAGGGACAAGATAAACAAGATCATCATGAAGTCCTCCAAGGTACCATGTTGAGAACTTCTGTCTGTATCCAAACAGCCAAACTAACACTCGCCTAGACTCTGAGTTAATACCCTAGTTAGCTACCTTACTGTAATGTAATGGCACAGGAACAGACAAACCCACTTGTTGAGGCCCAGTGTAACATGGCCAGTTACTGGAGGTCATCAGCCTCTGTGTTTACCTTCCTCTCCTACAGGGCTCCAGGTTCTATGAGAACGAGATGAAAAAGGAACAGCAGGTGAACCAGCGCATTGAGAGGATGATGCTGCAGAAAGCACACATCACTGAGCAACAGTTGAGCAAAGCACAAACACAGGTACAGTGCAGGCGGGCTCTATACACACGCGGGCTCCCGAATGGTGCAGCGGTCTAAGGCACTGCATCTCAGTGCTGCAGACCCTGGTTTGATTCCAGGCTGTATCACAACCGGCTATGATTGAGAGTCCCATAGGGCGACGCACAATTGGCCCAGCGTCGTTAGGGTTTGGACGGGGTAGGCCATCATTGTAAACTGACTTTCTGAGTTAAATAAAATTGTAAAAACACACACACATTATGCGACCTCTGACACACAGATACAGTAAGTTTATAGCTTCTACAGTATATTTTGTTTTACATTTATTTATCTAGGCAAGTCAGTTAAGAACAAATTCTTATTTTCAATGACTGCCTTGGAACAGTGGGTTAACTGCCTTGTTCTGGGGCAGAACGACAGGTTTTTACCTTGTCAGCTCGGGGATTCGATCTTGTAACCTTTCGGTTACTAGTCCAATGCTAGGCTACCTTCCGCCCCCATATATTTAGGTGTTATAATTTGATTGAAGTTCTGTCGCCTCTGAACGTCTTGTTGTAGGTGGAAAAGATGACCTTTGACCTGGAGAGGGTTCGTGACTTGAGCCGTGTTATTGTGCACGTGGATATGGATGCCTTCTACGCTGCGGTGGAGACGAGAGACTGTCCTGACCTGAAGGACAAACCCATGGCCGTGGGCTCTATGAGCATGCTGGTGAGATTCTATACAGGACTGTTAATTTGCTAGCAACATACACTACATGGCCTGAAGTATGTGGACACCTCTTTTCCTATTAGGGAATTTGGCCATTTCAGCCACACGTTGCTGACAAGTGTACAAAATCAAGCACACAGCCATGCATACTCCATAGACAAACATTGGGAGTAGAATGGCACGTACTGAAGTGACATTCAACTTCCAACATGGCACCATCATAGGATGCCACCTTTCCAACAATTCTGTTCGTAAAATTTCTGCGTTGCTAGAGCTGCCCCGGTCAACTGTAAGTGCTGTTATTGTGAAGTGGAATAGTCTAGGAGCAACAACGGCTCAGCCGCGAAGTGGTAGGCCACACAAGCTCACAGAACGGGAGCGGCGGGTGCTGAAGCGCATAGCGTGTAAAAATCGTCTGTCCTCGATTGTAACTCTCACTACCGAGTTCCAAACTGCCTCATGGAAGCAACGTCAGTACAATAACTGTACGTCGGGAGCTTAATGAAATGGGTTTCCCTGGCCGAGTAGCCACACACAAGCCTAATATCACCATGCACAATGCCAAGTGTCGGCTGGAGTGGTGTAAAGCTCGCCGCCATTGGACTCTCTGGAGTGATGAATCACGCTTCACCATCTGGCAGTCCGACAGACGAATCTGGGTTTGGCTGATGCCAGGTAAACGTTACCTGCCCCAATGCATAGTGCCAACTGTAAAGTTTGGTGGAGGAGGAATAATGATCTGGGGCTGTTCATGGTTTGGGCTAGGCCCCTTAGTTCCAGTGAAGGAAAATGTTAACTCTACAGCATACAGTGACATTCTAGACGATTATGTGCTTCCAACTTTCCGGCAACAGTTTGGGGAAGGCCCTTTCCTGTATCAGCATTACAATGCCCCCATGCACAAAGTGAGGTCCATACAGAAATGCTTTGTTGAGATCAGTGTGGAAGAACTTGACTTTCCTGCACAGAGCTCTGACCTCTACCCCATCGAACACCTTTGAGATGAATTGGAACGCTGACATCAGTGCCGACTTCACTAATTGTCTTGTAGCTGAATGTAAGCAAGTCCCCGCAGCAATGTTCCAACATCTAGTGGAATGCCTTCCCAGAAGAGTTATAGCAGCGAAGGGGGGGACCAACTCTATATTAATGCCCATGATTTTGGAAGGAGATGTTTGACGAGCAGGTGTCAACATACTTTTGGCCATGTAGTGTATAAGCACAAGGCTTCTTATGAGCGAGACAGGATTTGGAAGGCTGGCCATGCAAGACTGGAGACAAGCAAAATAATATATAATTATATATTATTATTATTATATAGTTTGTGATACCAAATGTCTAGTTATATGATGTCAAAATAAGAAAGCCAAACCTGTTGACTTAGTCATCCTCGCTACCCAGAGGGAGGTTCATATCTGGCGATCTTTCTCACACTGGTTCTCTTTCATGTATGAACTAGTTTATGGTGATCTAACTGGATCTGAAAGATGGCCCATTATTGCACTACAACAATTACCTCGTATTGTGCCCCAGGTTGTGTCTACAACTTGTATATGTTTTATCCACTCTCCTCAGACAACTTCCAACTACCATGCAAGGAAGTTTGGGGTCCGTGCCGCCATGCCTGGCTTCATCGCGAAGAAGCTCTGCCCAAACCTGGTTATTGTTCCAACCGACTTTGACAAATACAGAGCAGTGAGCGCTGAAGTAAGGATCTGACACACACAGTGTTTCAGTGGCCAGTGAGGCTTTTACTATATGTATAAATCCTCCCCAAACAGACATATGGGTCACTAATTATCCTATTCCTCTGCTAGGTCCAAGAGATCTTTGCAGACTATGACCCTCACTTCCTTCCCATGAGTCTGGACGAGGCCTACCTGGACATCAGTGGGCACCTGGAGCAGAGGAGGGTCTGGCCAGAGGCCCTGCGTACCCACCGTCTCCGGACCAACGACACTGGGACAGCTACATCCGTGTCAGTGCCAGGTCAGGAGTCGCTGTCTAAATACAGTGGATTACTGTATAATAAATGTGTCATGTTCATTTGTTACACTGTGGGATTCCTTTTTTAAACCCATTTTGCAGTTATAGTTTACATACTGTGATAAAGTTGTCATTTGTAAGACAACTTTGAGAGTCAATTTTAAGTAGTTCGAATGCGATATAAAGGCAGATACATGTTCTATGGTAGATATAACCAAAGTAAAGAGGGTTATTAAGAGCTTAATAGCATAAGCCTCATCTAATTCTTCCTTCATTTTCTGCCTGACAGAAAGTAAATTAGAAGGGATTAGAACTATGTATGTGTAGTCCCTCTCGGTTTCTCTTATCTAGTTCACTTTTGCCACCTGTCAAGTATAGCAAGTGACAAGGGGGGCAGAAGATAAGAGACATGGACACAGCTGTGAATCATCTCACACCTCTCTCTCTCTCTAGTTGAGGAGCAGGGTGATGGCCTACAGGAGACAGTAGAGGGTCTGTCTCCGGTCCTGTTTGAGGACAGCCCCAGCTCCTCCTCCTGCCCCTTTCTGCAGGATGCTCCTGGCGGCGGGGCTGGGGGAGACGTGATTGTGTTTGGGACCTGTGCCGAGGAGGCGGTGAGAGAGATGCGTTTCCGCATCGAGCAGAAAACCTCACTTACTGCCAGCGCAGGTGAGAGAGACGCTGTGTGTTCATTTTCCTCAGAGGACACATTGTCTGAGTCCCTATTCTGTATGTAGTCACATCAAGCTTGTATCACATTTGCCATGGGTCTTTTATTGGTCATTCTTCTAGGCATTGCCCCAAACATGATGCTGGCCAAGGTGTGTAGTGATAAGAACAAACCCAACGGCCAGTACAGACTCCCCTCTAACCGACAGGCTGTCATGGTATTCATACAGGACCTGCCAGTCCGGAAGGTAGGCTGCTATACACTTCAGCCCCAAACCTAGACAGCCTATTAAGGGATGTTTACTCAATGATATTTTTTATGGATCATGTTGCTAGCTGATGGCCTACAAATAAAGATGAGTAAAATATGGTATTTTGGTGTGCCAGGTATCAGGCATTGGGAACGTGACAGAGAAGATGCTGGGAGCTCTAGGTATCACCAGCTGTATCCATCTTGGCCAGGAGATGGCGCTGCTGGCCTTGCTGTTCTCTGAGACATCCTGGCACCACTTCCTCGACATCTCCCTGGGCTTGGGCTCCACACACATCGAGAGGTTCTGGCCGGGCAGGCAGAGGGGGTGGGCAGGACAGAGAGGGGCAACTATACAGTAGATGAATCCTTCAAATGAGTTCAAGTCATCTGACTTGAGTCTGTCTGTTTTTTTATTTACTTACAGGGACGGGGAGAGAAAAAGCATGAGCACAGAGAGGTAGTTGTTTTTCTTTTCTGGCAACATACAGTGAGCTCAAAGTATTTTCACAGTGACATATTTGTTGTTGTTTTGGCTCTACTCAAGCACATAGGATTTGAAATGACAGTTACTATTAACCCTAAGGTTAACCTTAAAGTGCAGACGGTCAACTTTAATTTGAGGTTATTATATCCATATTGGGTGAACCGTTTAGAACTGACAACTTTTTGTACATAGTCTCCCCATTTTAGGGAACTGAAAGTATTTTGACAAATTCACTTATGTGTGTTAAAGTAGTCAAGGGTTTAGTATTTTGTTCCATATTCTTAGCACGTAATGATTACATCAAGCTTGTGACTCTAAAAACTTGTCAGATGCTGTTGCAGTTTGTTTTTGTTGTTTCAGATTATTTTGTCTCAAATAGAAATTAATTGTAAATCATTTGTCATTTTGGAGTCACTTTTATTCTAAATAAGAATAGAGTACTTGTTTCTGAACACTTCTCCATTAACATTGATGCTACCATGATTCTGGATAATAATGCATGAGTCGTGAATAACTATGAGTGAGAACGTTTGAGTCCTCTCACCATTACCAATAATGGGAGGTTAGCCATTTTGGTTGGGTAAACTTTCTCACTCATCAGTACCTTATCAACCATTCATTTCTATTTGGCACAAAATAATCTGAGACGCAACCAAAACAAACTGTAAATGCATCAAACAAGTGTGTAGAGTCACAAGCTTGATGTAGTTATTGCGTGCTAGGAATATGTGACCAAATGCTAAACTTTTTACGACTTAAATACGCACGTTAATTTGGGTTGCCTGGCTACCCAGACTCCTTGCTCCAGCCAAATGCAACGCCACGCCTACGGACGTTAGTTTCTTCTCCGCAATGAGTCTGGACCTGAGTACCTCCCCGACCTTTCACCGAATGCAAACCCATTCGGGGCCGTCTGATTAGTCCAGAAACCGATGGGTTGAGCCAGAACACACGTATAAAGTGGCGGTTTTAAAATTCGTCATTGGCTTTGATACTATGATACGTTAGAGACAATCTTAATTGCTGACCTTTTTTTTGTGCAACACCCCTCGTCACCACAATCGACTTCAATGATGGCATTCTCAGACTAAAGTATGTAGCGAACGACAGACCAGCGGAAGAATTCGGTGTGAGTTGCCAGGCTATAAAACGGGGGGGGGGGGGGGACTATGTACAGGGACTATGTACAAAAAGTTCTGTCATTTCTAAACGGTTCACCCAATGTATTCGCCTCATAATAACCAGACTGATTGCCGCTGTGCAGTGAACATTCATGTAAGCTTACAAGATCAGGTGGCTTGCTAGGCTACCGATATGGATGAAAATACCCTCAAATTAAAGCTGACCGTCTGCACTTTAAATGCGTTTATTTATTTCACATATCCAGTTCAGAGGCAGAATTACAAAAAATGTCACTGTCCAAATACTTTTGGACCTTACTGTATGTGTGAAATAAATAGATAAATAATGGAACGTACTCTAATACTCTCCCCACATCCAACATGTTTCTCTGTCTCCTTCATTCTCTGTCAGGACATTTGGAGAGATGGTTGCATTAGAGGAGCAGTCCTCTCTGTGCAGGCAGCTGTGTCAAGACCTGGCTCAGGACCTGCAGAAGGAGGCTCTCAAGGTACTCCACAGCAGTGGTTTTCAACCCTCTCCTCGGGGACCTCCAGACGTTTCACAATTTTGTTGTATTCCTGAACTACCTCACCTGTTTCAACTTTTCAGAGGCTTGATGATTAGTTGTCAAGTTGAATCAGTTGTGGTAGCTGTAGAATAGTTAAAATACTTGGAAGGACTGGGGGTCCCCGAGGAGAGGTTTGAAAGTACAGCTCGGTACACATTTAGTAATGGTATAGGTTGTGTAGCACATTTCTCCTCCTCGCTTAGAGTATATTTTCTTAAACACAAATTCACTTGGATTCATAGTAAAAGTGTTTGAAATCAAACAACGATTCCCTAGTATTTGGCTTTATGTGGCTATTTTTTTTTGTGATACAAAACCGTTCGCCAGTACATGGAACTGTGTTATGGCCGGCGTTAGTATTCAGCACCATTGTGAACAGCCATTGTCTGGCTGCCTCTGGCTGCCTATTTTTTTCTCTGGGGAAGTGTTATGAGAATTTTGTTATCAATGTTCATAAACTTCAATTAATCTACTCAGTCTGCAACCCAGAGTTTGTAAGATTCTGATTTAAATGAAACAGATTTCTCAGCTTACAATAGTCAAAATGTTTATTCACGAGGACGTCCTAACATCAAAAATGCAAACCCAGTCTTTATAACACACACAAACAAGTTCAAATCTTAAGATACGCCTTGCTTAGACAGTCTGTGTTTTTCCACTACATAGATACATTGTTTAATCTGCAACGTTTCATAATTTTCTGCAAGCCTAACAGTTTCTCCCCTCCACGGGTGGAAACAATGTCCTGTAAGGAACACAGTAGTCCAGCTTGTCTGTCGACAGCTCCTCTTATCATTTGTTTCCCACTTGCACCCTGCTTACATACTAAAAAGGAACAAAAGGTCCTTGTTCTAATTCTGACTAAAACTACACACATCATCAGATTATAGTTTTATGATTCTAATCAATTTCATACAATTATATGGTTTCAGAGTGGAATTATTTAATCATTATCTTTCAACATATAAATTATTTTATCAGGAAGAGAGAGCAGAAAAGTGTTCTTGAACAGAAAGGATATTTCCTCAGAGAGGGTATTTAGAAGGGTATTTTGGGGTCACAGAACATCACAATATCAGTGTTGGATCCCAGAATCATCTCACACAATTACTAGAGCGTCTGTTTCCCTCCAATCGATAGAGAGAGCTGCCTTGGCACGACCATCACCCCCTGGCTTAGCCCTAATGTTCTTTTGATAGCTGGAGGAAATAGAGAGCAATTATGGAGAATACCAGGGACCAGTGTGATCCTCAGCCTGCCTGGTGAATAGGCTGCTTGGGGATGATCATCACGCTCTTAGGAAAATGTCTTTGACCCTTCTTCACTTAGTGTCATCTATCAGTCAAATCAATATCTGTTTTGTCCTTTGACTCCATCCCCAGGTTCAACCAGATATATCCTGTAATTCCCCATGTCATTGCTTTGTTTTCTTCCAGGGCAAGACAGTGACGTTGAAGCTTAAAAATGTCAACTTTGAAGTGAAAACCAGAGCGTGGACATTGCCGTGTGCCGTTGCTACGAGTGACGAGCTCTTTGCTGTCGCTAAGGACTTGCTGAAGACTGAGATTGACAACGTCAGCCCCCAGCCACTGAGACTGAGGCTCATGGGTAACCTTAATTCACCTTCTCTCACTGGTTTAAATGGAGTATACCACTGGAAAAAAATACTTAATATCACATTTCATGTCTGTTGTATAGATCAATAATATATGAAGTACCTTCTACTGATTCTGTTATTAATTATTATCTTTAATTCAAATCAATCCTTGCGTGTCTGCAGGCATTCGAGTTTCCAGCTTTGTCAGCGCTGACGACAAGAAACCCCAGCAGAAGAGCATTGTGGGATTCCTCCAGAAAGGCAGGGCTGACACCAGTAGCTCCTCACAGATCTCCTCCCACAAGCCTGTGAAAGATCGTCAACCTAAGCCTCCAGGCCATACCCAGCCCTTTCCTTCACTGGTACAGCAGAGCCAGGGGCAGGAGGATCACCCATGGGTACCCAGCTGGGGAGTAGTGGAGGTGGGGAGGACTGGGGAGCAGCAGCAGTCCTTCTTCCAAAAAGCTCGCGCCCAGAGGCTGCGGCTGCAAGCTGAGAGAGAGGACCCACCAGAGGATGGAAAGTGGAACGTCTTAGAGACCAGACTGGGCCCAGCCTCATCAGCCACTAAGCCCAAACAGACACAGACACCCATTCAGAAGAATCCAAATACATCAGCAGAGACACACTTCTCTATGAGTGCATTGACAGCTTCTGACAACATGACACATGCACCTACAGCCAGCAGCACAGAGGCCCATGTGTCTACTTCATTGTGCTGGTCCACAGAGCCAGGGACAGACAGTCTGACCTGCCCTGTGTGCTTCAGGGAGGTGAACATCACAGACCTGACAGTCTTCAACAGACATGTTGACCAGTGTCTCAGTGGGGTTCCTATGGAGCACAACATTCACACAGACACAGAACTAGAGAGAGGCTCCAGTGTCTGTGAGGAGGAGGTAGAGAAAGAGAGGGAAGGGGAGATTGAGAAAGAGATAGCTGAAGGGGAAAGGAGGAGGGAGGATAGATTGGAGAAAGGTAGGGACCCACTCAGTAGGTGCATGTTGGACTCATTGGGCCTTCGATTGGACTCTAGTGCAGGTGATAATAAAGGACTACTTCTGTATGAGACTAGTACAACTAATATTTCACTAAACGCTGTGGCCCTGAACCCTGTCTGCCTTAACACTTGTCCAAATGGAGGTGTGTCTATACCTAGAGTTACAGACCCTAACATCCTGAAGGGTTCATCTCAAAGTGACCCTTGTGTTCATCCGTTGTCCCCAGGTGGCCCTTGGCCAATGACTATGCCCAAGTTTGAGTCACATGACCCCAGAGAACCCGCCCTCACCTGCCCAGTGTGTCAGGTGACACAGGACACCGATAACCTCACCCTCTTTAACCGACACGTTGACCTCTGTCTAAACCAGGAGGTCTTACATGAGCTTGAAGGACTGGCGTCTGTGGACTGCACCACCCACAATGCAACACCTGCTGCCCACAAAGGTCAGTGTTTTAGAGATGTTTTATTTAATGATTGATCACACATTACATGTCACCATGGGGCACCGTGTGCAGATCGATGAGGGAAAAAACAATTAAATCCATGTTAGAACAAGGCTGCAACACAACAAAATGCGGGGAAAAGCCAAGGGGTCCGAACATTCTCCGAACGCACTGCACGTAATGGAGCTCCATTTGTTCAGTTCTGTAAATAACTCACACGCTTGAAATCGAAAGACAACTCAAATGTGTCCTACAAAGCACCAACATTATTTACAAAATGTAAATGGTACAGAACAAAAACTGATATCTGGATCAAATACATTAACATAAAATGTATACACTACTCTACCTGATTTAGTGCTGATCTTCAAATATTCTTTATATTAAGCTTTTCAATACATATTGTTTTGCAAATGACAGTATGGACTATAACTACGGCTGTTCTGATCTGTTGTTGCACATTGTTCATGAATGTGTGTCTTGTAGTTCTTATACAAGGCCAAATTTAAAGTGTATTATGAATAGGAAAAACACATCCCAGAAACATGTAGTTCTGTCCTTGAACTGTTCTTGTCTATTAATGTGCTATATGATGTCATGTTTTGTGTGGACCCCAGGAAGAGTAGCTGCTGATTTTGCAACAGCTAATGGGGATCCTAATAAAATACCAAATGGTCATTAAAATAGACCAAGAACCTAACCTAACCACCCGGTTTTCAATGCGCTTCCAATGTCAGTCACATCCCCAGTGTTTACATGGGTCCTGTTTCTGCCTGTTTTTACTCAATATGTAATCCAGGAGATTGTAAAATGAGGTTGAGTATATTTTCTTCCAAGAAAGAGTGAAACTGACCTGGTCTAAGGGTGAAACTAGAAGATTGTTTGGCCACTGTGAGGCCAGTCTGTCTGTCTCAGTGACATGGTATTGTGGGGGCTGTGTATTGATTTCCTTTGAGAGAGCGAAGACGTCTCATTTCACACTGTGGGGCCTCCCCTGCCCTGCTCACTGCCCCTGGTAAATCACCTCTTCACCCATTCAATCCTGACAATGGAAAGAAAGTCTCTTCCAGTTTCCTCTTAACTAACTTGCCTGTGAGGTTGCAGTCTTTATAGCTTTGAAAAGAACACAAATTACTAAATTGCTTGTCGAACCTAGACAGTTGTCATTCTTTTTTTCCTAATGGGCTTTTCCTGTTTCCCGCCCACAGAGCGAGAGCAGCCCCTGCGGAGAGCGCCACAGAAAGGCAAGAGCAAAAGGTGAGACTAGCTACAACTTCTTAGACATATCTCTGACTCAGGATGTATATATCAGAGATTGGAGTGTCACTCAGAAAGGAGCGAGATAATTGATTTAGATGTACCCATGGTTACTGACTCATCATGTTAGCAACACCCTAGCTTTGAATTGGATCAATTAACATTGTCAATTGACTTGAAAGTCAACACATTCACAATGGACTTAATTAAACACAAATGTTGCGTGGTAGATTAAAATATTGACCAGAAGTTGACAAGAAGGTTTCAGATACTGGTGAAGACAGAGTGAGAATTGTGCAGTAAAATCAAATGTATTTATATAGCCCTTCTTACATCAGCTGATATCTCAAAGTGCTGTACAGAAACCCAGCCTAAAACCCCAAACAGCAAGCAATGCAGTTGTAGAAGCACAGTGGCTAGGAAAAACTCCCTAGAAAGACCAAAACCTAGGAAGAAACCTAGAGAGGAACCAGGCTATGAGGGGTGGCCAGTCCTCTTCTGGCTGTGCCGGGTGGAGATTATAACAGAACATGGCCAAGATGTTCAAATGTTCATAAATGACCAGCATGGTCAAATAATAATAATCACAATAGTTGTTGAGGGTGCAACAGGTCAGCACCTCAGGAGTAAATGTCAGTTGGCTTTTCATAGCCGATCATTGAGAGTATCTCTACCGCTCCTGCTGTCTCTAGAGAGTTGAAAACAGCAGGTCTGGGACAGGTAGCACGTCCGGTGAACAGGTTAGGGTTCCTTAGCCGCAGGCAGAACAGTTGAAACTGGAGCAGCAGCACGGCCAGGTGGACTGGGGACAGCAAGGAGTCATCATGCCAAAGAAAGAAAGAGAGAATTAGAGAGAGCATACTTAAATTCACACAGGACACCGAATAAAACAGGAGAAATACTCCAGATATAACAGACTGACCCTAGCCCCCCAACACACGAACTACTGCAGCATAAACACTGGAGGCTGAGACAGGAGGGGTCAGGAGACACTGTGGCCCCATCCGATGATACCCCCGGACAGGGCCAAACAGGCAGGATATAACCCCACCCACTTTGCCAAAGCACAGCCCCCACACCACTAGAGGGATATCTTCAACCACCAACTTACCATCCTGAGACAAGGCCGAGTATAGCCCACAAAGATCTCCGCCACGGCACAACCTAAGGGGGGGGGTGCCAACCCAGACAGGAAGACCACGTCAGTGACTCAACCCACGCACCCCTCCTAGGGACGGCATGGAAGAGCACCAGTAAGCCACAGACTCAGCCCCTGTAATAGGGTTAGAGGCAGAGAATCACAGTGGAGATGGGGGACCCGGCCAGGCAGAGTGGGCAAGGGTGGTTCGTTGCTCCAGTGCCTTTCCGTTCACCTTCACACTCCTGGGCCAGACTACACTCAATCATAGGACCTACTGAAGAGATGAGTCTTCAATAAAGACTTAAAGGATGAGACTAAGTCTGCGTCTCTCACATGGGTAGGCAGACCATTCCATAAAAATTGAGCTCTATAGGAGAAAGCCCTGTCTCCAGCTGTTTGCTTAGACATTCTAGGGACAATTATGAGGCCTGCGCCTTGTGACCATAATGTACGTGTAGGTATGTACGGCAGGACCAAATCAGAAAGATAGGTAGGAGCAAGCCCATGTAATGCTTTGTAGGTTAGCAGTAAAACCTTGAAATCAGCCCTTGCCTTAACAGGCAGCCAGTGTAGGAGGAGGCTAGCACTGGAATAATATGATCACATTGTTGGGTTCTAGTCAGGATTCTAGCAGCCGTATTTAGCACTAACTGACGTTTATTTAGTGCTTTATCCAGGTAGCCGGAAAGTAGAGCATTGCAGTAGTCTAACCTAGAAGTAACAAAAGCATGGATTAATTTTTCAGCATAATTTTTGGACAATACATTTCTGATTTTTGCAATGTTACGTAGATGGAAAAAAGCTGTCCTTGAAATGGTCTTGATATGTTCGTCAAAGGAGAGATCAGGGTCCCGAGTAACGCCGAGGTCCTTCACAGTTTTATTTGAGACGACTGTACAACCATCAAGATTAATTGTCAGATTCAACAGAAGATCTTTGTTTCTTGGGACGTAGAACAAGCATCTCTGTTTTGTCTGAGTTTAAAAGTAGAAAGTTTGCAGCCATCCACTTCCTTATGTGCGAAACACAGGCTTCCAGCGAGGGCAATTTTGGGGCTTCAGAGGACAAAACAAAACATTCACAGAGACAAACTGATATCTTTCCGACAGATAAGATCTAAACCAGGCCAGAACTTGTCTGTGTAGACCAATTTGGGTTTCCAATCTCTCCAAAAGAATGTGGTGATTGATGGTATCAAAAGCAGCACTAAGGTCTAGGAGCACCAGGACAGATGCAGAGCCTCAGTCTGACGCCATAAAAAAATGTGCTGTGTTTCGTTCTGGCTACTTTTCCAGGAGAGGCTCGTCTCCCCCGCCCCCATCTAAGAAGGTCAAAGCCCTGGGCCCAGCTCGGAACACCATCGACAAGTTCTTTAGGTGACAACACACACGAAGACCAAGAGGATGGCATGTTATTCTCAGACGGTGATGAAGACTGACTGTTACCTGGATCTCAGGTGAATGGAGTGCTGGTGACCTCACTAGAAACCATACCTACCTACCTAGTACTTCTTGGATTGCTGACCATTTGGATTGCTTACTCAAGAAATGAAGATGCACTTTCTTCTTTCTATAATGTTAGTTTTTATGTATGTTGTTCATTCTTTAATGTCATAATGGTCATAAATTGCTTTATTTATTTATTGTACTGCTATAATTGATCATGCACTAGCTGCGGCTAAATGAGGGGACTGTGTGTGTTTTGCACCATTTTAGATGTAAAGAAGAAGGTGCACAATGGATGTGAAGAATAGGGGTTAGAATAACTAAACAGTAGATTACATTTTTTAAATACACTGAACAAAAATATAAATGCAGCATATAGTGTTGGTCTGCACAAAAAGTTTATTTCTCTCAACTTTTGTGCACAAATTTGTTTACATCCCTGTTACTGGGCCTTTCTCCTTTGCCAAAATAATCCATCCACCTGATAAGTGTGGCATATCAAGAAGATTAAATAGCATGATCATTACACATGTGCGCATGTGCTGGGGACAACAAAGGGCACTCTAAAATGTGCCGTTTTGTCACACAACACAATGCCACTGACATCTCAAGTTTTGAGGGAGCGTGCAATTGGCATGCTGACCGCAGGAATGTCCACCAGAGCTGTTGCCAGATAATTAAATGTAAATTTTTCTACCATAAGACGCCTCCGTCGTTTTAGAGAATTTGGCAGTGCCTCACAACCGCAGACCAGGTGCAACCACGCCAGCCCAGGACCTCCACATCTGGCTTCTTCAACTGCGGAATCATCTGAGATCAGCCATCTGGACAGCTGATTAAACTGTGGGTTTGCACAACCAAAATATTTCTGCACAAACTGTCTCAGGGTAGCTCATCTGCATGCTCATTGTCTTCATTAGGGTCTTGATCTGACTGTAGTTCGGCATCGTAACCGACTTCATTTGGGAAAAATGCTCATCTTCGATGGCCACTGGCTCTTCCCAGATTAATCATGGTTTCAACTGTACCGGGCAGATGGCAGACAGCATGTATGGCATCGTGTTGGCGAGCGGTTTGCTGATGTCAACATTGTGAACGGAGTGCCCCATGGTGGCGGTGGGGTTATGGTATGGGCAGGCATTAGCTACGGATAATGAACACGATTGCATTTTATCGATGGCAATTTGAACACAGAGATATCGTGACGAGATCCTGAGGCCCATTGTTGTGCCATTTATCCACCAACATCACCTCATGTTTCACCATGATAATGCACGGCCCCATGTCGCATGGATCTGTACACAATTTCTGGAAGCTGGAAATGTCCCAGTTCTTCATGGCCTGCATACTCTTCATATATGTCACCCATTGAGCATGTTTGGGATGCTCTAGATCAACGTATACGACAGCGTGTTCCAGTTCCCGCCAATATCGAGCAACTTCAAAGAGGAGTGGGACAACAGCGTGATCAACTCTATGCGCTGCATGAGGCAAATGGTGGTCACACCACATACTGACTGATTTTCTGATCCATGCCCTACCTTTTTTTTTTTTAAGTTATGCATCTGTTGGTGACATCTGTATTCCCAGTCATTGTGAAATCCATAGATTAGGGCCTAATTTATTTATTTAAATTGACTGATTTCCTTATATGAATGGTAACTCAGTAAAATCTTTGCAATTGTTCCATGTTAAGTTTATATTTTTGTTCAGTGTATTATAGTTTTGCATAAGGAAACTTAAATATCTAAATTATTTTAGATTATATTTAAATGTGCATTTAGTATTTAAGATGTTTCCACAAGAATATTGCTCAAAGTTATCACCATGTTGACATTTGCTGAATGAACTGTGTTGGCAATCAATTATTCTCCTTGTTAAACTTTGTAAAGTCTCTGTGTCAATGTTGATGAGTATTTAATGTGTGCAGTATAAATCCATTTAAAACACACCTAAGGCCTCAACTACTTTCGGAGTTTTGATTGGAGCTTAGATTCATAATAATAGTATACTGTACATATAAGGAGCTCAATAGTCAAATACACATGAATGATTAGAGTCAGTCATAAATCTGCACTCATACAGCTCACTACTCCAGGCTTAGAGTGTAGATAAGGCAGTGCAGGTATTCTTATGCACTCACTTTGACCAGAAGTGATTCTGTGAAGGGTGTGGGCTTCCAGAGTAAACAGAGGTCAGCCTTCCAGCCCTGGTAATGTACATACACTGCTCCATTTCCACACCACTTTGTATTCCTTATGCAGTAAGAACCTCTATCTGCTTCAGTAAAAAGATCCAGTTCCTGACCAGACTTTCTGCATTCATTCAGTAATGCTACATGGTTGTTTCGAAAGACAAGTATTAAACAGAGACATACTGGGATCCAGCGCAGGATACAGGGAGAAGTCACCAGATATTCACCATGGAGAGAATGTCCTTGAAGGAGAGGATGGGGGCACAGCTGATGAAGGAGCTGAACCTGAACCCTAAAACGCCAAAAACCACAAAAAAAGCAGTCAAGGGATTCACTGACTTTATACAGAACATGGAGACAGAGGAGACCAACAGTTACAATAATGAAGAAATGTGTGAGTACCAGATATGTGTGTGTACCGGGTATGTGTGAGTACCGGGTATGTGAGAGTACCGGGTATGTGTGAGTACCGGGTATGTGTGAGTACCGGGTATGTGTGAGTACCGGGTATGTGTGAGTACCGGGTATGTGTGAGTACTGGGTATGTGTGAGTACCAGGTATGTGTGTGTGTGAACGTGTGTCCGTGAGCATGTAAGTGGGTAACACCTAAGCCCTGTTTAGATTTTTTATTTTAATCAAAAACAGACGTTTTATTCAACATAACATGAGTAAACACTGAACGTTTAAAAAAGGGGGTTTGTGCCATCTGCACTGTTATTCAAGTGAAAGTGTTTTTGAAAATGTTTAAGTGGAAATTGTTAAAAGTAGTCTTTGCATATAGTTGTAGGGTTTGTTTAACTTTTCAATCACTGGTTTTTGTTTGACATGCATGTTAAAGTCAAAAATTGGAGTCTCAGCATCACTCTGTCACAGTGGAATTGTCCCAAGGTCAAATTTAACAGTAAGAATAATAGCCTGAGGCAACAGAGCCTTACTTCTGCCCTCTTTAACAGGATCGGAAATTGAGTTCTTGTAATTATGGTATTAAATGTTGAGAAACATTGGTGAATATTCATTCAATGCTAACATATTATTTCATAGACCAAAGCAAGCAATGATTATCCTTATCCTCTTAATTATAATGACTGTGCAAAGATTATGTTATGATAATATACTGTAGAAATGATAATGCTCTTGACCAAATCCCTGATCATGTTGGAAAACCTTAGGTGTGTTACCATGTATCTGTCATGGGTAATGGTTTGACTGGATGTGAACATCCAGTGTGCAAAGAGCTGTGTTTGTATTGGCCACACGCACACACACACCTTACCAATTCCACCCTCATACTAGTCATAATAACTGAAATTTCACACCCCCACGTTCTCAAAACAAAAACATGCATATTGATGTATTACTTATTGTGAAGCACCTGGTGAGTCTTATGTGTTTGCAGTGCTGGAGCTAGAGAAGGAGTACATTGAAGCAGCAAAGATAAATGATGTAAAGACCATGAAGATTCTGGGAAGGGCAGTCAAGGTTGACGCAAAGAACTTGGTGAGTCTCCTCATATCCATAGGAACATCGTCTCCGCACTGCAGTTAGTGGGACTACAGGAGACTATCATGTACTATTTCTGTTACTTCTTTATTAGAACCATGTATTCTGTTCTGTGTCACTTGTTAGAATAACTTGTCCCATGCATTGACCCTAGCATGATCGCACTGCCCTGCACTATGCAGTTGCTGGAAAAAACATAGAGGCCGTCCAAGTCCTTCTCCAGCGCAGAGCAAACATCAATCAAGAGGACAAGGTAGGAAGACAACACTTTTCCGGTGTTACTGATGGTGTCTTTTAAAGCTTCTCCTCTTCAACAAACTCTCAGGAGAGAATGGCCATGGTTTGTCAAAATTAAACTATTTCTCTCTTTCATACATACATACTCACACAGCATGGAGTGACAGCCATCCACCTGGCTGCCTGGTTTGGGAGTCTGCCCATCCTGAAGTTGCTTGTGCAGGGTGGTGCTGATCAGAAGGTTGAGAATGCGGTAGGGAACCTCTGTTCCTATTCACGAAGGCCTTGAAAATTTCTCAGGAATCCCTTTCCTCGATCTGCTGGTCAGACCTAAGCTGTTCTCTGACATCTCAGCCATCTAGGATATCAATTACAATAATCAACCATCAACACAATTTCTCCATAACCATTTGAGAATACAAAATGTCAAGTTGTCATGTACAGTGCCTTTGGAAAGTATTCAGACCCTTTGACTTTTTCAACATTTTGTTAGGTAACAGCCTTATTCTAAAATGTATGTACATACAATACCCCACAATGACAAAGCAAAAACTTTTGTTTATTTAAATTAGCAAATTTATTTTAAAAAAGATATATAAATAATATCACCTTTGCATAAGTATTAAGACCCTTTAGTCAGTACTTTGTTGAAGGACCTTTGGCAGCGATTACAGCCTCAAGTCTTCTTGCGTATGACGCTACAAGCTTAAGTTGACACACCTATATTTGGGGAGTTTCTCCCATTTTTCTTTGCAGATCCTGTCAAGCTCTGTCAGGTTGGATGGGGAGCGACGCTGCACAGCTATTTTCAGGTCTCTCCAGAGATGTTTGATCGGGTTCAAGTCTGGGCTCTTGGCTGGGCCACTCAAGGACGTTCAGAGACCTGTCCCAAAGCCACTGCTGCGTTGTCTTGGCTGGGTGCTCATGGTCATTGCTCATGGTCCTGTTGGAAGGTGAATCTTCGCCCCATTCTGAGGTCCTGATCTCTCTGGAGCAGGTTTTCATCAAGGATCTCTCTGTACTTTTCTCTGTTCATCTTTGCCTCGATCCTGACTAGTCTCCTAGTCCCTGCTGCTGAAAAACACCCCCCAGACCAAGGCCCTTCTCCTCCGATTGCTCAGGTTTGGTGGATTCAAACATCTTCCATTTAAGAATGATGGAGGCCACTGTTCTTAGGGACCTTCAATGCTGCAGACATTTTTTTGCACCCTTCCCCAGATCTGTACCTCGACACAATCTTGTCTCAGAGCTCTACGGACAATTCCTTTGACCTCATGGCTTGGTTTTTGCTCTGACATGCACTGTTAACTGTGGGACCTTATACAGACAGGTGTGTGTGCCTTTCCAAATCATGTCCAATCAATTGAATTCACCACAGGTGGACTCCAATCAAGTTGTAGAAACATCAAGGATGATCAATGGAAACAAGATGTTCCTGAGCTCAAATTCAAATCTCATAGCAAAGAGTCTGAATACTTAGTTGAAGTCGGAAGTTTACATACACTTAGGTTGGAGTCATTAAAACTCGTTTTTCAACTACTCCACAAATTTCTTGTTAAAAAACTATAGTTTTGGCAAGTTGGTTAAGACATCTACTTTGTGCATGACACAAGTAACTTTTCCAAAAATTGTTTACAGGTTATTTCACTATCACAATTCAAGTGGGTCAGACGTTTACATACACTAAGTTGACTGTGCCTTTAAACAGCTTGGAAAATTCCAGAAAATGATGTCATGGCTTTAGAAGCTTCTGATAGGTCAATTGGAGGTGTACCTGTGGATGTATTTCAAGGCCTACCTTCAAACCCAGTGCCTCTTTGCTTGACATCATGGGAAAATCAAAAGAAATCAGCCAAGACCTAAAAAATAATTGTAGACCTCCACAAGTCTGGTTCATCCTTGGGAGCAATTTCCAAACACCTGAAGGTACCACATTCATCTGTAAAAACAATGGTATGCAAGTATAAACACCATTGGACCATGCAGTCGTCATACCGCTCAGGAAAGAGACGCGTTCTGTCTCCTAGAGATGAACGTACTGTGCTGTGCAAATCAAAAACAAACAAAAAAGTATCTATATCCACAGTAAAACAAGTCCTATATCGACAACCTGAAAGGCCGCTCAGCAAGGAAGAAGCCACTGCTTCAACCCAGCTATAAAAAAGCCAGACTACGGATTGCAACTGCACATGGGTACAAAGATTGTACTTTTGGAGAAATGTCCTCTGGTCTGATGAAAGAAAACTGTTTGGCCATCGTTATGTTTGGAGGAAAAAGGGGGAGGCTTGCAAGCCGAAGAACACCATCCCATCCATGAAGCACGGGGGTGGCAGCATCATGTTGTGGGGGTGCTTTGCTGCAGGGAGGAACATTATGTGGATATATTGAAGCAACATCTCAAGACATCAGTCAGGAAGTTAAAGCTTGGTCACAAATGGGTCTTCCAAATGGACAATGACCTCAAGCATACTTCCAAAGTTGTGGCAAAATGGCTTAAGGACAACAAAGTCAAGGTATTGGAGTGGCCATCATCCATCCTATAGAACATTTGTGGGCAGAATTCAAAAAGCGTGTGAGAGCAAGGAGGCCTACAAACCTGACCAGCTCTGCCAGGAGGAATGGGCCAAAATTCACACTATTGTGGGAAGCTTGTGGAAGGCTACCTGAAACGTTTGACCCAAGTTAAACCATTTAAAGGCACTGCTACCAAATACTATTTGAGTGTATGTCAACTTCTGACCCACTGGGAATGTGATGAAAGAAATAAAAGCTGAAATTTCACATTCTTAAAATAAAGTAGTGATCCTAACTGACCGAAGACTTGGAATTTTTACTAGGATTAAATGTCAGGAATTGTGGAAAAAGAGTTTAAATGTATTTGGCTAAGGTGTATGTAAACTTCCGACTTCAACTGTATGTAAATAAGGTATTACAGTTAATTTTTTATACATTTTGAAAGATGTCTAAGAACCAGTTTCGCTTTGTCATTGTGGGGTATTATGTGTAGATAGCTGAGGATTTGTTTACATTTATTTAACGTAACAAAATGTGGAAAAAGTCAAGGGGTCTGAATACTTTCCGAAGGCACTGTATGGAGATGGTGAGTTGTATTCTCACTTCTCAGCTGGGAATGAACATCATGCACTGTGCTGCCATCAACAACCACACTGACATAATGACATTCATCATCTACGACCTGATGATGAAAGAGCTGGACAAAGAGGACCTGGTAACTACATAGACATACAGTATCAGTAACCATTGCATCCATTTCAAATATTGATTGGGCTGAATTAGTTCAATAAGCTGACCCTTTTTCTTCATCTCCTACCCCCCCGCACCAATCTCTCTCAGTCTGGACGCAGAGCGTTTGCTTTGGCAGCAGAGCATGGCTCTGTGGAGATGCTGCAGATGTTGATGGAGGAGGCATACAATATGGCCACCATGGAGGAAGACCAGGTGTGTGTGTCACACCTATCAGGGGGCTGTAGGACTGTTTATTCCTCTGTCTCTCTCCCTTCCTCATTTCCTCCTGCTTTTTCTCTTTCTCTAAATGCTAGAATAGGAACACACCTCTGCATTTGGCTGCCGGCAATGGCCACTTGGATGTCGTCCAGCTACTGCTGAAGAGCTTTGAAACTCGCAATGAAGTCAATACGGTAAAGTCCCACTGTAAACGCTGTCTGGAAGGCCAAAACGTTCATATTTTAACCCTGCTTAAATTGAAAAAGTAATCTTTAATGGTGAGCGAGTGCTGCGCATTTTCCTTTTCAATGGAGCTGTTTGATTGCCAGCATGTGTGATGGTGTGTGCTCAATGGCTACACCTGGCAGTAGCTGCTTTAGGTCAATGACTGATGTATTCGTGGCAGGCTGGGGAGACGGCTCTATACCTGGCTGCTAGCGCTGCCCATGAGGACTGCGTCCAGGCTCTGTTGGAGGCAGGCTGTGACCCAAACATTGTCACCATGGTAGGCCTGTAAACATAAACCACATCCTCCAACTATTCACCAAAATGGCCGCCACCAGGCATAGTTACTAATCAATGTTTATTCTACTTCAGTACTTTACCTACTAATTGGTAGACCTCTCCTAGACCTCTCTATTCAATGGGAACCTTTCCTCTCCCCTCTTAGGACCAAAGCAGTGCTCTACACCCTGTCTCAGAGAAGGGCCACACATCGTTGGTGAGACTCCTCATAGAGAACTCGGCCCAGCTGGACTTACAAAACCAGGTGAGAGTGAGCATAGTGAACTGGTCCTACGTCTTGGTCAACCATGAATAAAGCCAACCTGTTATCTGTGTAATTACTCAGTCTGTAGTATGACCTGACATCAGAGAGAGTTTCTATATAATGGTCCATTTTGGTTGTGTCTCCATTGGCAGCACCTCCAGGCTCCTCTCTACCTGGCAGTGAAGAACTGTCACATCCCTGTCATCCACACACTGCTCGAGGCTGGCTGCAACATCAACGTCACTGATCACGTATGTACAACACGTATACTCAGTCCACATCAATGTTATAATGAATTAGTTGCGTCCCAAATGGCACCCTATTCTCTGCATAGTGCATTACTAGTCCCGGGTCCTGCCAAACGTAGTGCACTATGTAGGACAGACATTGTAATGGTTGAAGTTGTGGGTTTGGTAATCTGACACTAGATCTGTGGTTAAGGGAAACTTATAACGTGAGCTCCTGTCTGTCCTCCTAAGAGGTCCCAGACTGTCCTGCATGTCGCTGCAGAGCTGGCCAGAGTGGACATTGTTGAGATGCTTCTGAAAGCTGGGATGAACCTAGTCCTCCAAGATAAGGTGAAACATGGACACCGAGAATGATGATCTAACCATGAATAGGCTCATTGACCCCTCTCCTCTTCACGGCAACTTCCCACTCAACTGTTTCTGTTTTGAGCAGCAGGGTAAGACAGCACTGGGTGTGGCAGCCCGAGCAGACGAGGTCGTCATCGTTGACATGATCATCAAGGCAGAGAGATATTTGACATGGAGGATGGTAATGTTAAGAGGACCATAATGGAAATAACTAACTTCATTGTGTTTGTTTATCCTCTATAATTGTGAATTAATGTAGAAAGTGTAGCCTACTGTTGTGTGAGAGACCTCCCTATAAGTGATATGGCTGTACTGTATGATCAAATGCAGTAAATTCAATCAGAGACTAATACGTTGCTGAAGTCATCTGCTAATCAATTTACTGGAGTTGAAAATCAATGATTATATTCATCACCGATTATTAATTTCCTAAAGTCACAACTCCAGATTAATCCCTGTAATACCATTAACGCTGGCAGTGGGAACATTATTTATGGCCCTGAAATGCTTGACAATCAATTTCAGTGTCAATTTGATTCAGCATATCTTCCATACCCAACCTGACAGTCAAAGCAAGTGGCTCTGGCATTCAATAAGCATGGGACTATGTGTGCTTATCGCTGAACACTCACTGCTCTCAGTTTGTGAAGCTTGTCCTTTCTCAGGTGACTAGATGTGATTACCCTTCCAGGCCAACACTGAGCTTAATGAGAACCTTCACAGCCAGACTCCGCTGACGTTTAAATTAGACCACCGCACGGAGAGCAAACAGACCCGCAGCACTGCCTGGCACCTGGCCTACCGCCTGCTGAAGCCAGGTGACTGGAAGAGGCTGGCGCTGCACTGGCATTTCACTGAGCAGCAGGTGGCTGCCATCGAGGAGCAGTGGACAGGTGACACACACACACACAACACCTTTGGCTCACAGTGTAGCGCAGGGGAAAATCATTCACAGGAATATCAATTGAAACTCATTAATTTATCAATACCAAGTGTAAAGATAACATTTACAAATCGGTAAGAGGGATTCTTTACTCATTTGACATTGTTCCAAAAACAAGCCACTTGGGTGACATTACCAAGGAAAGCCTTAACTACACTAAGTAATTTAACTCTTATTTTACCAGGGAAGTAAAGAACATATTCTAATTTAATGTGTGTGTGTGTAGGGCAGCAGAGCTACCAGGAACATGGGAACAGGATGCTGTTGATCTGGCTTCATGGGGTAGAGCTGGCCCAAAGGAGTCCTGCTAAAGAGCTGTACCAGGGCCTGCTTGCCATAGGCAACAAGACTATAGCAGGTATGGGGTGTCCATGACCCTTACCAACATTTATGTTGAAGTCATAACAGCAAATTACAGATGGGTGTTTTGTTGTTTTACAGATAAAATACGAATGGACACAGAGGAAGGAGACATGAAGAAATGCATCCTTTCATAAAGGTGGGAAAAAACGACATAGGCATGCTTGAGTCAACAAGATAATTTTTTTCCAAAGCATTTTTGTGGTTATTTTTCAATTGATCTTTATATATATATATTTAGTGAATGGTTTATTATTCTATGAGCACATTTTCTTCCAATTCACGTTCCATCATTCCAGCAATTTACATTGAGGGTTTACGGTGCAGAATGTGGCTAAAACATAAACATATGGCGTTGATATAGTTCTGAAAACCTGAACACAGGTGTTGTACTCCACACGTCAACAATGTTAGGTAAAACCAGGGATGCAAACTAGTCGCCGTTTTGAATCCAAAATGTGATTCGTGTAGATCAGATGAGAAAAGTTTGGGATGGAGGGGCTTTGGATCACTACTAGCTGTAAGTGAACAAGTGATGCGCGTTAGGAGCTGGCTGTATCCAGGGCTCAGCCAATCGTTATAACGGCAGCACGTGACTGAAGAGACAACCAACTTGCTAGTTACAGAATCAGCGCGGGCTGGAAAAACAGCGGGAGAGTGGGAAGAGGTAGCTGATCACCGAGACGGGGCGAGGAGTTGATGAAGCTTCATGAGCTGTAACCGAAAAACAACTGACATTTGGAAAGTGTGGAACAAGTATTGTTAAGTATCTTGCTAGCTGGATCGAATTATCAGTTAGCAAGCCAAAGAAATGTTGAGCAACTTAAACTCAATTATTTGATCAGCTAACGTTACAACATCAGATGAGCTAACCAATTCGCAATAGTATTAACTGGTATACGACTCCTTGCCGTTCCTCAAGTTATAACGTGTTAGTTGCTTACTGGACCCTGGCAATCTGTGTGAAATGTTAACTATCTAAAGTAACGTTGTGTGGTTAATTTAAAATATTAGGTAGGGATGAAGCGTAATATTAGCTTGGCCTGGCTCAAACTGGATGCCACCATAGAGGTGAAAGGTACACCACACACGTCTCTCTTTCTCAATAAAAAGGGGTATGCCAGGTGTACTCTGCCTGAAAGATCAATTATGCCAACAAAGGGTATCATGCTCTGCTGGCACATTGTAGAACGTAATAATGTGTAGCCCAAAGATAGCTATTGTTGTGTTGAATTTGACAGTAACGTGTGAGGGGGGATTATTACATGTTTTACTCGGTGAACATTTTTGTACACAGCCTTGTGCACTTGCTCGATGTCTACTATAGTGGCCACTATAATAGAGCAAAAATAGAATGCCTGTTTTTCAATCAAATTTGATTAGTTCCATGCGCCGAAGACAACAGGTGTAGCAGTAAAATGCTTACTTACGAGCCCCGAACCTGCAATGCAGTTTCAAAAAATACGCATAAGAATAAGAGAAACAAGTAATTAAAGAGTAATTCTATTTCTACTTTGTTTTCCCCCCAAATTGCAATATGTAGGTGTGTGTGTGTGTGGTCACAACCATTCTATTATAAAGGCTGTCGTGGCTAACTGCAATATTAGTGTATTATTTTGTCAAGACTTGAGTGTCATTTGCAGTCAAGTCTTGGCAACAAATAACCTTAGATTGCTTTCTTCACTTTTTTTTAGTTGTGAGTCAGGTTCACATGAACCACTTTTTATTTTACACAGACTGATTATGTAGATCATATTTGTTGTTGTTTAATTAGTTAACCTGCATTTCACCCCAGCAAGGATTTTTTGCATGTTTTGGTGGAGAAAGAAGTGTCACCTTTTTGGGCCCTCACCAGTTTGCGTCCCTGGGTAAAACTACTAGTAAAATGGTCATCATTTATATAGAAAGATGGTTTCATCAGTCGCCATTCTATTTTCCATTCCGGAGTGTTAGGTGTAGCATATGTCTAAAATATTTGGGAATATTCAAACGTGCAGGTGTATCAGCTTGACTAAGTCATGTATGGAAGACTGTATTTGCATAGAAGGTGGGTGGAATGTTCCTATGCGATATGGTTTTGTTTGTGTGTGTTTACTCAACCACTTTGATAGAGTGTTTGTGGTAGGCTGAGTGTGTTCTGGAGGAACTCTGGCCCTGCTGATTGGAGGAGAAGCTGTGGCCTGACCCGCTGGGAGAGAGAAAGGGAGACAGGGTGAGGTCTATCCAGCGAAGGTGTGTTTCTACAGATCATAAATCTACTTGTTTGGTGATTTTGATTCATTGTAAAATAGACATGTTTGATGCTGATGGTGTACCTGTGTGACAGGGTGTTGGCGCTCCACCCATAGGTTGCTGGGAGTGCGGACGAAGCGTGCCATGATGCATGCAGTCAAGGTTTTGGAGGCTTTCTGTTGACTCGCTGTGATCACCAGTGTACTGAGCTGATACATATTATTAAGGAACAGTCAATAAATACGGGACCTTTCACTTTGTTTGACAAATGGTGAGGAAAACGGTAACCAGAGACAGTGGCTGACACCCGTTTCCCAAACACTTCTCATCATGGATTTAGCAATAGTAAAAACTCCTAGTCAATGATAACACCAATCCAATGATTGTAGATCCATGACAAAGTGGGAGAGGGGTAGAGAATCGGGACATAGCCACGATAAGCTCCCAGTGCCATAGATCAATGTTAGTACGAACCGGTCTGTGCTCTGTGGGAGCTTGCAAAGCCACTAACCTGTCTGTGGGAGCTTGCAGTGCCCCCTGGTGGTAGGGTGCTGTGGAACACCTCTGCCCTGGAACCCACCTGAGGGAGAGTGAGTGAGTGGGCAGGTGTTAAGAGTGATCATAGAAGCCCATAGATAGAGGAGATGAAGAAATTAGACAAACTGATCCACTGTAAATATAACAGGCCTATCCAATGTATCACATAGTGGGTGTTTGAGGAGTCAGTATTGTATTGTGACAATTACACCCATATGAAATACTGTTAATGAGAAAATGTTCAGCCTTGAGAAAGAATAGATACAACGGCAGGAAATGTGACTATGTTTAATGATGGTGGAACCTGATCCATAATAGTGAAAACTTGCATGCACTGTAACTAGGGTGTGTGAGAGTCTCACCGTCTTTGTCACGATGATACAGGGGGGTCAAGGTGGAGTGGGCTGAACCCGAATAGAGGCGGCGGGCCAATGAGCCTGAGCCAGGGTCGTGCTGGAGGGGCGGAGCATCTGTGGAGGGAAGACCAATAAGATCAGTCATATAATGTCATACAGGTTTATGTCCTGAAGCAAGCTTCATAACTGGACAGGTCAAAGATGACAAACAAATAAGCCCAATATGATCAAATCTAACCCAACATAAATCACATTGTCAGTTATAAAATGAGACAAATGACTGACATTCCAGGCCCTCCCCCTAAAACAACCAACAAAGCTCAATTATTACACAGATAAATGAAACAGCAACAAGAAACACTAATACTCTTTTACTTTAAGCTGAACCCTACAATCTCATATACATGCTTACGCACAATGACCACACACAAACACAATCAGAAAAAGCCCTTGCCCATCAGTCAACGCCAGACCAAGGTTACAACCTCCACAAAGAGCACCACTCAGTCAGCACATTCAAAGATTTAGCATCATCACGCCATCCAATGAATGAATGAGCCAGAGTGATGAAAAACATCCCCCTCTCCACATAAATCTATACTGTCAACGTGTCAATAGTAGCAGACATTGGACAACTAGTGTCTGTTTTACTGTAACAAAGGCTAATAAACCATGTGTAGGTTGATCAGATCATATGGACTGGGAAAGGTACACTTATTTTTTAAAGAATCTGTTCTATGAATGAAAATGTCAGGAACAGAAGTGTTTTTTTTTTTTACCCCTTTTTCGCCCTAATTTCGTGGTATCCAATTGTTTTAGTAGCTACTATCTTGTCTCATCGCAACAATTCCCGTACGGGCTCTGGAGAGACGAAGGTTGAAAGTCATGCGTCCTCTGATACACAACCCAACCAAGCCGCACTGCTTCTTAATACAGCGTGCATCCAACCCAGAAGCCAGCCGCACCAATGTGTTGGAGGAAACACCGTGCACCTGGCAACCTTGGTTAGTGCGCACTGTGCCTGGCTCGCCACAGGAGTCGCTGGTGCGCGATGAGACAAGGCTATCCCTACCGGCCAAACCCTCCCTAACCCGGACGACGCTAGGCCAATTGTGTGTCGCCCCACGGACCTCCCGGTCGCAGCAGGTTACGACAGAGCCTGGTCGCGAACCCAGAGTCTCTGGTGGCACAGCTAGCGCTGCAGTACAGCGCCCCCCGGGAGGCCCGGAACAGAAGTTTCATGACAGAGCCGTGTGTGTTACTAACCATGTAGGTTGTGCGCCGTGCGTCCCTTTCCAGTGTGGAACATGCCGAGGCCCTCCATGTTGAGGACATGCACCCCTCATAAAAGCCTTCTTCATGGACTCCTCACAACGCTCCCTCTCTGCCCGCAGGCTCTGGATCTCAGCCTGGGCCGCATCCACAGCTGCCACGTGCTACTCACCGGGAGAGGGATTAATTAATGTATCATCGTTGTTAAACGTACCGTAATTAAAATTCTAAGGTAACATTGTGGAAAACATGAGGCTAGATTGTTACTGAGGAATAAAGATTAAAAGGGAAGCATGTTTCAAATCACTAACTCTGAACTGACCACAGTCTGCAATGTCTATGCTCCATTCCCTCTCTTCTCTCACTCACATTAATAACCATCTCTCCCTCACTGTGCTAGGCCTGTGTTCTGCTCTAGCCGATTCAAATCCTCTCTTCCATTCCAATACCCCCTCCCTCCATTTCTGCTAGGACTGCTCTACTACATGTCTATGGCTCAATCACTACTCTAGCTCCTCTCTTTCACTGGGCTTTCAGCCTCCATCAATTACATGTTTAGTCAATCAAGCTCACTCACTGTGATTGATGAATAACTGCTGCACTAAAGCAATGTTATTAACCTCTCCACAAAACCTGGTTTACAGACAAACCTTCAAAAATGTGTATTTGCCATTTAAAAAGCTGTCAGGTCTGCAGAACTCTGCAATATGGCGAGTGACAACTATTTATATAAGACCATGTTTATTCAGTCTCTGTTGTCCAGTTAGTGTAGCTAGCTACTGTTCTGTGCTCATGTGAAACTCTGGGTAAATTGTCTTATTTTAGTACAGAACACCCAACAAAAACTAATTCACATTTCAGTGTGTTAGAATTACATATGATTTCTGTTTCCACCTCCCCTGGACGAGGGCATGCCAGCCTGCCCACACCTTCCTCTTCAGCTGCAGACTGTAGTGCTGCTCTGCCAGCCGGGCACTGTGGGCCTGGAGAGAAGGGAGGGGACACGGGGGAAAGCAGGATAGACCAGGGACAGAGGGAGAAATGTTTAGAAAGACTCAACTACGCAGGATTCAAACCCACAAATGAACAAGAAACAACTTTGATTTTCTACTTTTCAGATATTTAGTGAAAGATGTATTAAATACTGTAATTGTCAGTTTGAGAAACAGACGCCTCACAAGTCCTCAACTGACAGCTTCATTAAATAGTACCCGCAAAACACCAGTCTCAACGTCAACAGGGAAGAGGCAACACCGGGAGTTCCTCTGTCCAGTGTCTGTCCTTTTTCCCATCTTAATCTTTTCTTTTTATTGGCAGTCTGAGATATGGCTTTTTCTTTGCAGCTCTGGCTAGAAGACCAGCATCCCGGAGTCACCTCTTCGCTGTTTACGTTGAGACTGGTGTTTTGTGGGTACTATTTAATGAAGCTGCCAGTTGAGGACTTGTGAGGTGTCTGTTTCTTAAACTAGACACTAATGTACTTGCTGATAATGGACCTCTGTACACCTATGTAGATATTCAACAAAAAATGGGCAGTTTCCAGCTACAATAGTCATTTACAACGTTAACAATGTCTACACTGTATTTCTGATCAATTTGATGTTATTTTAACGGACCAAAAATGAACTGTAGTGTATACTGTAGCAGAAATTACGAATTAGATGAGGAATTCCTGATCAGTCAGGAAACATCTGATAAGGCCCACCAGGCCAATAGAATACATTTGTAGAACACAGCCTCAAAAGTCTATTCTCATAACTGAGAATATACACTGCTCAAAAACAAAGGGAACACTAAAATAACACATCCTAGATCTGAATGAATGAAATATTCTTATTAAATACTTTTTTCTTTACATAGTTGAATGTGCTGACAACAAAATCATCAATGGAAATTAAATGTATAAAGTGGAAAACCACACTACAGGCTGATCCAACTTTGATGTAATGTCCTTAAAACAAGTCTAAATGAGGCTCAGTAGTGTGTTTTGCCTCCACGTGCCTGTATGACCTCCCTACAACACCTGGGTATGCTCCTGATAAGGTGGCGGATGGTCTCCTGAGGGATCTCCTCCCAGACCTGGACAAAAGCATCCGCCAACTCCTGGACAGTCTGTGGTGCAACGTGGCATGGTGGATGGAGTGAGACATGATGTCCCAGATGTGCTCAATTGGATTCAGGTCTGGGGAACGGGCGGGCCAGTTCATAGCATCAATGCCTTCCTCTTGGTGTTCTCTGGCAAATGCCAAACGTCCTGCACGGTGTTGGGCTGTAAGCACAACCCCCACCTATGGACGTCGGGCCCTCATACCACCCTCATGGAGTCTGTTTCTGACCGTTTGAGCAGACATGCACATTTGTGGCCTGCTGGAGGTCATTTTGTAGGGCTCTGGCAGTGCTCCTCCTTGCACAAAGGCGGAGGTAGCGGTCCTGCTGCTGGGTTGTTGGCCTCCTCCTTTTCTGCACACAAACCTGATAAACAAAATAATGTTTGATCCTGGGTGGCACAGTGGACTAAGGCAGTGCATCGCAGTGCCACCAGAGATTCTGGGTTCGAGCCCAGGCTCTGTCGCAGCAGGCCACGACCGGGAGGCCCATGGGTCGGCGCACAATTGGCCCAGCGTCGTCCGGGTTAGGGAGGGTTTGGCCGCATTAGCGACTCCTGTGGCGGGCCGTGCGCAGTGCACGCTGACCAGGTCGTCTGGTGTACGGTGTTTCCTCCGACACATTGGTGCGGCTGTCTTCCGGGTTAGATGTGCATTGTGTTAAGAAGCAGTGTGGCTTGGTTGGGTTGTGTTTCGGAGGACGCATGGCTCTCGACCTTCGCCTTTCCCGAGTCCGTACGGGAGTTGCAGCGATGAGACAAGACAGTAACTACTACCGATTGGATACCACAAAATTGGGGAGAAAAAGGGGGTAAAAATAATAATAATGTTTGATTAGAACTCTGGGAGCATCAAAATAGTATATTATAGTTTTATATATCCTAAAGCCTGTACAGACTCATGGTCTTTATAATAATGTTTTTTATTGGACTAAATAGAAAGCATATAGCTGTCTGCTTTGGCTGTGTGTGACTACCTTCAGACATGTGTTAGTGTGCCCTGGGCTCTACTATAACAAGGGAAGCCCTTGCTGCTGACCCCACCCCCTGCTAGAGCATTTCCCATCTTCAGCTACAGAAACTGAGCCTGGGAGGCAGAGAGAGTGAGAGAGAAAGAAAGAGAGCGAGAGACAGAGTGTGACCGTAAGAATGCAAAGTAAGACTGGTTCCTCATCCAGGAATGCATTTACGTCAATATCTTAATTAAGGAAGAAAAAAGCACTCTAAAGAGCAGTTTGGGTATGATGCCAGCATATCAATACAAATCAGGCGCACAAAATCCTGCCTGCTTTTTTACATCCCAGTGCACTACTCCATGGCAGTTTAAGCTCTACAACGCAACTAAACATGCCACAGTCTGGAGAAAAGACTGAAACCAGGTGTAAGCTTGCTTGTGGTAGGTAACAGAGAATTAATGGTTCTTCTGATATTAAATAGAGTACCTCAGACAACTAAATCTTGTAATAAATAATGTGGAAATTGAGCAATTTGAGATGACTAAACTGCTTGGAGTAACCCTAGATTGTAAACTGTCATGGTCAAAACATATTGATGCAGTTAGTAGCTAAGATGGGGAGAAGTCTGTCTATAATAAAGCGATGCTCTGCCTTAACAACACTATCAACAAGGCAGGTCCTACAGGCCCTAGTTTTGTCGCATCTTGACTACTGGTTCAGTCGTGTGGTCAGGTGCCACAAAAAAGGACTTAGGAAAATTGCAATTGGCTCAGAACAGGGCAGCACAGCTGGCCCTTGGATGTACACACAACTAATAATAATATGCATGTCAATCTCTCCTGGCTGAAAGTGGAGGAGAGATTGACTTCATTGCTACTTTTATTTATGAGAGGTATTGACATGTTTATTGCACCGAGCTGTCTGTCTAAACTACTGGCACACAGCTCGGACACCCATGCATGCCACAAGAAGTCTCTTCACAGTCCCCAAGTCCAGAACAGACTATGGGAGGCACACAGTATTACATGGAGCCATGACGACATGGAGCTCTATTCCACATCAAGTAACTCATGCCAGCAGTACAATTCGATTTTAAAAAACAGCTTAGGGAACAGCGGGGACTGTGATGCAACACAAACATTGGCACAGACACATGCATACACACACAATAACATACACACTATACATACACATGGATTTAGTACTGTAGATATGTGGTAGTGGTTGAGTAGGGGCCATGTATTGTAATGTTTTTAAAATAGTATAAACTTCCTTAATTTTGCTGGACCCCACGAAGATGGGGATCCATAATAAAATGTTTTAAATACAATACACACCTGTCATTTATGGTCTGATATTGTCAGTTATATGATTAACGTGCTTCACAGTCTGTGTTTAGGGACAGGTATTGGCTATCATCAAGCTATTAATTTCTCCATGTCAAGTGTTTGGGTGCTTGTGAAATACACATGGAACATTTAACAGCTTGTTGGACTTGGTGCATTTGAGTCTATGTAGGCCTGGGCTATTTAAAAAAACTACGACAGAGAGGATAATTTCTTGAAATCCAAATCCTTTATGACAGTTGATCATTTGAAGGGAGCAATGTGGAGGGCCTCAAGCTGTGTGTCTGTCAGAATGGCTTAGTGTAACAAGTGTGTGTGGTTGAGCAGCAGCCCACTGTACCTGCTGAGTGTTAGGGCCTAGCGTCATCGTTTCCACGGGAACCTTGTTCATCTACAGACAGTTGTGATGCGTTCAGAAGCTGCAGTTGAGCACTGGGCTGCGGCTCATACTCAGGACTGACCACTGCATGGTGGAGAAGTTCTTCATATTCATCCTGTCCATAATGAAAGAAGAGCGTGAGACATTGAATCCTGAATAAAGTTGTGCATAGATACTGCATGTCTCCATTGCAACTTCAAATGATCACTCAAAACAGTAAAATTATGAGGTTTTTTACATGAAGAATTGTATTTATCTTTTTTGAAGACCTCTCCACAAATCTGTAAAAGGAAGTGCTTTGTTACCTGCAGCTCAGATGAGACCGAGCTGCCCCGATCGCAGTCCCCTGGTAGAACTGGACTGCTCGAATCCCCTTCATCTGAGGAAAGATTCAAATACCAAATTGTATTTTATTTTACTAGGAACAGCACTTGGAATGGTCCCGTGCTGATGAAGTGAGATAGCATGACGACAAATACTAAATAGTTCATTAACATAAATAAATCAAACCTAAACTATTATACTTTATTCAAAGATTTTGCCTAGAAGTGGACATGTCGAATTTATAAGGTAGCTACAGCGAGGGTAGTCTCGCAAGGCCATCCTACAAAATCTATTTTGGTGATTCGTCAAGTGATGGCATAAAGTTTAGGCTATATTTCCAAGTGAATGGGGTGCTTGCTTTCACCCTACAAATGTTCAAAGAGCAGATGATTGACTGGGGAAAAAAACAACGATAGATTGGATCAACTTGTAATGAGTGGCAGCAGACTGCTAAACTATGTTCAACATGATTTAGGTAGATAACAATCGTTAGTAACCTAGCTAGCGCGAAAACACACACTGCAGCTTTGAAACATTGTCTTGTATAATGTCATCATTTTCAAAAGTAGCTAGATAACGTTATTCAATTACTGCTTTTTAGAGTATCTCGAACTGGCTTCATCTTGCATTTGTTTGTTTGTAATTTTTTGAATTTGACCGTTTCAAACCGCTTGCCTTGCGTTTCAAACTGGCTAACTTTAGAACAAGGCGCGATTAGGTTGGTTACTGAGTCGAAGGTCCTTACTACAGTACTTTTGATTGGGCAGTGCGTTTCCCTGGTAACAGTAGGCGGAAACAACACTGAACTCGACCAGAGGCGGAGGATATTACCCAAACCAAACCACTGCCCCAAACGGCCTGAGTGAACTATATTCCTTTATCCACCATCTTCGGCTACATGTCATCTAAAATGATCCAACTGGTCATGCTGTAATTTTAGCTATCTATAGTACTGCTACTGGTATAATTAGCTGATCAGATGTAATGTTAGTCTACTGTTATATTTAAGTGAACATATTGCACTGCAGCAAGTGAACATATTGCACTGTAACGTTAGCTAGTGTTGCAAGTTTAAATTGATTTGTCAATGCTTCTTTATCATTTGCCATTAATAAGCAGGGAAAAACACAGTGGGTGTGTGTGTACATTCTTGTTTGGTAGCGTATGACAGTTAGTGGCAGCAGCACTACTTACTGGTGGTTTTGTAGCCCACAGCAGACCACTGTGATGGTTAATGCATTAATTAAAACAATCAATCAGTCCCACTTATCCGTCTGAAGTAGGTATACGTCTTTGGTGAATACCACCACCCTGAGAACCTGCCTTTAGACATTATAGTATTTGTGTCAGTTGGGCAACTGCTGACACATAGCTAGGTTCATTACCCGTACGAGCGAAGACAGAAACGCCTTTGAGGTCATGAACCTCGTGCTTAATGGCATTAAACCCCATATGTGGCAGAGGCCTGGCAGACTGGAACGGAGGTGGGACAGACAGCAGAGACATATGGTCCCTCTTGGCCATGGCAGAAATGCCTGTGTTGCTCTTGGACTAGGACCTCTTTACCACCTGGATGTGCAGGGAATAGGCTGCTATGGCACTATCAGGCACGATGCTAGCAGCATTGATATGAGACTTGGCAATTCTTTGAATTAGATACATGAGGGAAAACACTGTGTAATGCCAAATGTGTCTGTGTCAGTGTAAGACTCTCACTCTGAGATTAAACTGACATCTTAAACTGGGCTATTCTGCCAAGGACGAACACTAGTGCCAAAAAGCAGCTTAACAACCGATCCCCTGGCATAGCATAGGCTACTCCAGTTGAGGAAGAAGTGTGGATTTCAGGTCACTATAACATATTGTTTAAGATATGTCTGTCTTTTGTTACAAGAAAATAAGGCAATAAGACATGGTGAAGTATGCAATGAAACCACATAGATATGATTTTATCATTATGCATCTTGACAGTGTGGGTTTTAACCTGTCTGGATGCACAGAGAGGATAATCCCTGTTGCACTGAGGGGAGTGCATCATGTTCTGATGAATGACAGAACTGTGTAGCTTCACACAGATGACCTATTTCCATTCCAAGAGATATGAAGCTGTAAATGCCCCTCCACCCCATTCCCAATCCGAGACTGTATGGCCTGTCTGCAACAGACAGTGTGGTTCATCATTGGATACGATGGTCTACCAGTAAGCACATGTGTGTGGTTCTGTGTGTGGGTCAAACAATATCCAAATATTGATCACTATTATTCACTGTTCCTGTGGTGCACATATATTTTTACACATGGAATGATTGATATATTTTCCCTTCAACAAATCAATGGTAATAGCCGTGTTTGGATCTTAAAACTCTTTCATTCTTGTAATGGAAAGATGTTATAAACGACTGTTGATAGGGGTGAGATTAAACATTATATTACTCCCCAACCCCCTCACTAGATCCACTTTGTAAATACCACCTTAGTTTTAAAAAGTAAATGCAACTGGGCCTGTGTTGAAATGGGATGCAGCTCACATCCTTCTCTCCTAGCCTGTAAGAAGTTCAATCTGTTCCAGGACAATAATCACAATCTGTTTGACTTTCCTCTCCCTGGCATTTTAGCTCAGGTATGTAAGACTATTCAGGACCTTGAAATAGTAGACAGGACAGAAATGAGAGAATAATGTTCTGAGGTAAAGCTGATTGAGTTGGAAAAAGCAAAAAAGTATTCTTCAGTTTTTTGTCAGTATATTGCTGATGTTTGATTGTTTAATTATTAATCTTGACAAAAAATACAGACCTTTGTTTATACAGCAGTCAAATGTTTGGACACACTGTCACGACTTCCGCCGAAGTCGGGTCCTCTCCTTGTTCGGGCGGTGCTCAGCAGTCGGCGTCGCCAGTCTTCTATCCATCATCGATCCACTTTTCATTTTCCATTGTTCCCGTGGCTGTGCCCTTCCCCGTTCACGCCTTAGACAGTCGACCATTAGGTATGGTGACGCAGGGGGGTCATAAGGAGAGAATCAGTCTCTTCCTCATTGACTCTCCTGCATTTCTCGTGGTGCTAGGCTTGTCTTGGCAACTGGTTAGCTTGTCTTGGCAACGGAGGGCTCTCACGGGGTGGTCGCGAGAGTGCTGGGGGAGTTGTTTAGGTGTTTCCGTTGGTGCTACTATGGTGGAAAGTCCAGACCAGGTCTCCACCGTGCGCATTCCCCCTGAATATGGCGATTTGGCTCTCGCCTTTTCCAAAAAGAAGGCGACTCAATTACCACCCATTGACGGGGGGATTGTGCGATAGATCCCCTGGTAGACGCTGCACTTCCCAGGAGTCACGTGTATCCCCTCTCACAGGCGGAGACGGCGGCTATGGAAACATATGTCTCCGAATCCCTGCGTCAGGGGTACATTCGGATCCTCTACTTCACCCACCTCCTTGAGTTTCTTTTTTGTGAAGAAGGATGGAGGTCTGCGCCAGTGCATTGACTACCGAGGCCTAAATCAAATCAAATCAGATGGAGAGTGACCGCATTTCAGCCGTGCGTAATTGGCCGACTCCCACCACGGTAAAGGAAGTGCAGCGGTTCCTAGGGTTTGCCAATTACTACCAGAGATTTATCCGGGGTTTTGGTCAGGTAGCGGCTCCCATTGCCTCACTGCTGAAGGGGGGCCCGGTACAATTGCAGTGGTCGGCTGAGGCAGACAGGGCTTTTGGTCACCTGAGGGCTCTGTTTACCTCGGCTCCCGTGCTGGCACATCCGGATCCCTCTTTGGCCTTCATAGTGGAGGTGGACGCTTCCGAGGCTGGGATAGGAGCCGTGCTCTCTCAGCGCTCGGGTACGCCACCGAAACTCGGGGGACCGGGAGCTGTTGGCTGTCGTCAAGGCTCTAAAGGCGTGGAGACATTGGCTTGAGGGGGCTAAACACCCTTTTCTCATCTGGACTGACCACCGCAATCTGGAATACATCCGGGCAGGGAGGAGACTGAACCCTCGCCAGGCAATGTGGGCCATGTTTTTCACCCGTTTAGTTTTTTCCCTTTCCTACAGACCAGGTTCCCAAAAGGTGAAGGCATATGCACTGTCCCGACTGTATGACACAGAGGAGCGGCCCATGGATCCCACTCCCATACTCCCGGCCTCCTGCCTGGTCACGCCGGTAGTGTGGGAGCTGGACGTGGACATTGGGCAGGCGTTACGTGCAGAGCCCGCTACCCTCCAGTGTCCCGCTGGGCATCTGTACGTTCCGTCTGCTGTCCATGACCGGTTGATCTATTGGGTCCACATGTCACCCTCCTCTGGTCATCCTGGGAATGGTCGGACGGTGCGCTGTTTGGTTGGGAAGTACTGGTGGCCTACCTTGGCCAATGACATGAGGGTTTATGTTTCCTCTTGCTCGGTGTGCGCTCAGTGTAAGGCTCCTAGGCACCTGCCCAGAGGGAAGCTACACCCCTTACCCGTTCCACAGAGGTCTTGCCAGTGGATTTTCTTACCGATCTCCCCCCCTCACAAGGAAACACCACGATCCTGGTCGTTGTGGATCGGTTCTCTAAGTCCTGCTGTCTTCTCCCTCTGCCCGGTCTCCCATGGCCCTACAGACTGCAGAGCCCTTGTTTACGCACTTTTTCCGGCACTACAGGGTGCCTGAGGATATATTATCTGATCGAGGTTCCCAGCTCACTTCGAGGGTCTGGAAGGCGTTCATGGAACGTCTGGGGGTCTCGATCAGCCTTACCTCTGGGTTTCATCCCGAGAGTAATAGGCAGGTGGAGAGAGTGAACCAGGATGTGGGCAGGTTTCTGCGGTCGTATTGCCAGAATCGGCCAGGGGAGTGGGCAGCATTCGTTCCACTAACCTCTCCCCCTTCCAGTGCGTACTGGGGTACCAGCCGGTTCTGGCGCCTTGGCATCAGAGTCGGACCGAGGCTCCTGTGGTGGACGACTGGTTCAGGCGCGCGGAGGAGACATGGGACACCGCCCATGTTCACCTCCAGTGCAGACCGTCACCACAGTGAGGACTGTGTCTGGCTCTCGACCCGGAACCTGCCCCTCCGCCTGTCCTACCGGAAGCTGGGCCCGCGGTTTGTGGGGCCATTTAAAGTCCTGAGGAGAGTGAAGGAGGTTTGTTATAGGTTACAGCTTCCCTCCGATTACCGTATTAACCCCTCGTTCCATGTGTCTCTCCTCAGGCCGGTGGTGGTTAGCCCGCTCCAGGAGTCTGAGGTGCGGGAGGTTCCTCTTCCCCCTTTGGACGTCGAGGGGGCCCCGGCGTACTCCATTCTCTCTATATTGGATTTGAGGCGTCGGGCGAGGGGCCTTCAGTACCTCGTGGAGTGGGAGGGGTACGGTCCGGAGGAGAGGTGCTGGGTTCCGGTGGAGGACGTGTTGGACCCTTCAATGCTGCGGGAGTTCCACCGTCTCCGTCCGGATCCTTGTTCGGGCCGCACTCGGCGGTCGGCGTTGCCGGTCTTCTAGCCATCGTCGATCCACTTTTCATTTTCCATTTTGTTTTGTCTTGTTTTTCCACACACCTGGTTTCAATTCCCTCATTTACTTGTTGTGTATTTAACTCTCTGTTCCCCCCATGTCTTTGTGTGGGATTGTTTATTGTAGTGCTTGTGCATGTTCACCGTGAGCACACAACAGGTTATTTTTGTGCCCATTTATCTTGTTGTTCTGGATGCCGTTGGTTTTGCTTAATAAATCTCCGGTTATTACCCAGTTCTGCTCTCCTGCGCCTGACTTCTCTGCCGCAAATTACGCACCCCGCTACACACACCTACTCATTCAAGAGTTTTTCTTTATTTTTACTATTTTCTACATTGTAGAATAATAGTGAAGATATCAAAACTATGAAATAGTACATATGGAATCATGTAGTAACCAAAAAATGTTAAACAAATCCAAAGATATTTTAGATTCCTCAAAGTAGCCACCCTTTGCTTTGATGACAGCTTTACACACTCTTGGCATTCTCTCAACCAGCTTCACCTGGAATGCTTTTCCAACTTTCTTGAAGGAGTTCCCACATATGCTGAGCACTTGTTGGCTGATTTTACCTCACTCACACTCGGTCCAACTCATCCCAAACCATCTCAATTGGGTTGAGGTCAGGTTATTGTGGCCAGGTCATCTGATGCAACACTCCACCACACTCCTTCTTGGTCAAATAGCCCTTACACAGCCTGGAGGTGTGTTTTGGGTCATTGTCTTGTTGAAAAACAAATGACAGTCTCACTAAGCTGCAGAATGCTGTGGTAGCCACGCTGGTTAAGTGTGCCTTAAATTCTAAATACATTTCTGACAGTGTTACCAGCAAAACACCCCCACACCATCACACCTCCTCCTCCATGCTTCATGGTGGGAACCACACATGTGGATATAATCTGTTCACCTACTCTGCGTCTCACAAAGACACGGCGTTTGGAAACAAAAATCTCAAATTTGGACTCATCAGACCAAAGGACAGATTTCCACCGGTCTAATGTCCATTGATCTTGTTTCTTGGCGCAAGCAAGTCTCTTCTTATTATTGGCTTAATTTAACTGTTCTTGCCATAATATGGACTTGGTCTTTTACCAAATAGGGCTATCGTCTGTATACCACCTCTACCTTGTCACAACACAACTGATTGTCTCAAACACATTAAGAAGGAAAGAAATTCTACAAAATAACTTTTAACAAGGCACAACTTTTCATTGAAATATATTCCTGATGACTACCTAATGAAGCTGGTTGAGAGAATGCCAAGAGTGTGCAATGCTGTCATCAAAGCAAAGGGTGTTCACTTTGAAGAATCTCAACTGTAACATATTTTTAGATTTGTTTAACACTTTTTTGGTTACTACATGATTCCATATGTGTTATTTCATAGTTTTGATGTTGTCACTGTTATTCTACAATGTAGAAAATAGTACAAATAAAGAAAAACCTTGGAATGAGTAGGTGTGTCCAAATGTTTGACTGCTACTGTACATTAGGCAGATAACAAGAATCCCTGCCTGGGGTGGAATGAGCTGGAACTGAGTGCCATAGAGAAGAGTCATCGATGGCCTATGCTCCCAAAGGAGCGATGGGCCTAAGGAAGTAAGTAAGTTTGTTTAACACATTATGCTACCTGATGCATGTACTGTACAATGTACAGTATTTACCTCCTATAATTAATTTGGTTATAGTACTGTAATAAACTGTAAATAACATAACTTTCTACAAAACTGCTGCTGCTGCCTACAATCGATTTGAATTAGATCTGTCTGCAGAGAGCCACAATTCCTGACAACAACAACAATGTGCTGTCATCAATCATGATGATGTTAACCCATTTGCTGCCCATATCCGACAGTGGTGACCTCTCATACAAGACAATGGGGATAATAGTCAGTGAAGCACTTTTCTTAGCTGCCTGCTGTTTTCAGAGTACTTTTGATTGCACGTTGATGATATTGGACATCCCCCTCAGGCTACAGTCATTTATCACATCACCACGACAATAACACCAGTGTCCTTTTGCTTTTATGATGCTCTTTTCCAAAACAATCACTGGCTACTTGGTATTGTGTCTGTAAATATGGCCATGCTGTCTCCATTTATATAATGTAAGTATACTCCCTGGAAACTGTGTAAGAGAGGGCTAAAGGTCTGCTGACCAATAAGAGAGAAGGAGAGAGGAAACGAGAGAGTGGGAAGGTGGGAGCTAAGTCAGTTACCTCTCCCACTAGGCAAAAACAATTATCATCAATGTCTGAATCGCTGTCTGGACAAAGATAACACACTTTATGGCTAGACTGCAGCACTAGTCTACCCAAGCTATAACTATTAATGGCTGCTAATGTGCATCTCTGTGTATCTATGGGTATAGGCATGTTTGGTGTAAGTAGGATTCTTTGAAATGTGAATGAATATGTGATATGATGGTGTGTTTGTGTGTGTGTGGCCATGTGCGTCAGAGTTTGTGTGTGTGTGTGTGTGGCCATGTGCGTCAAAGTGTGTGTGTGTGTGTGTGGGAGAGAGAGAGAGAGGGCCATTCTGTTCTCCCGTACATTAAGCTAAGTGCTCCTTGGCTCTCCAGAAGTAGTAAATGGAGTCTTAGGCCTGAGGAGATGTTGTCTTCCAGCTCTGAATGAAAAGCACAGAGTGTCCCCAGCCTCAGATCCCCGCTCCTGTGAATCATCAAAATCATAGGACAAAGACAGGTGCCTCTCTTTTGTAAGTGTGTGTGTGAGTGAGTGTGTCCATGCCGGTATGTATGCATGTGAGTGTGTCTCTGTATATAAATGCATTTCTTCATGTAGGAAATGTACTGTGATGGTATTTAATTCACACTACGTACGGTATATCGCCTGTGTCAGCACTCTTTCCATTTCTTGACATTCAAACAGAATCCCCCCTAAAAATATATCAACATAATACCACCAATTCCTGACAGTATCATTACACCAGTGCTACCCTCTACATCTCTGACTTTAGCTCAAACTGCTGGAATCCATTTTAAATGCAATCCTTTGACAATCATATCTTACTATGACTTAAATCTCATATACAGCGAGAGGTAACCCCCACAGAGGAACATTAAACGGGATGTTTTGTGCAGATAATAATCATCTCTCTGCAGTGGATCTTGTTCCTCTGTGGTACTGCTACGACGGATTTTGGTCTTTAATGATGTGAGTACTGTAGGACTGAGTGTGCTGCCGCTTGCATCAGTCCCTCACTTTATTCTCTGACCGTCTCTCTCCACAGCTCTTGGGTTTGAGAAGTGCTAGGATTTGACATAACAAGCACAGTGCTCACTGTCTCTCACTTCATCAGAAGAACCTACTTATCTTTGAGAGAGCCTGTGTTCCGTTATGTAATTATACAGCATTATTATACATACAGTCTTTGTGTGATATTCTGTAACAGGTAAGAATTATAATCTGTGTCGTACTGTATTGTGTGCATAGAAATAACTAAAATAATAAACTCTCAGATACTTTTGAAGTATCTTTTTCTTTTCATGACTGATTGCAGTTACTTTCATCAGCTATATTACTCATATTCAATGCTGAACAGGGAAACAGTGATCACTATGCCCTCAGTGTTCTTGCTCAGAGAAGAAGGTGCACTGACCTGGGCGTGTTGATAGATCAGGGTGATACTTTGAAACACTTTGACTAAATTAATAGCATTCATGGAGTTCATGTTGCAACAGCCAATGTTCTGCCAAGTAATGATGGGTGCCATTCATTATAGATTGAGAAGCATTAGACACGCATGGCATCTTGTTAATTGATTGTCAGTCAGTATTCTTCTTCTGGTGACACCAGCCTTGGGTCATGGACTGCCCTATATTGCTCTGTGCAGGTGCACACCTATGTTTGCAGAAAGGGAAGAACTCATATTAATATCCCAATTGAAATTCTGTTTTAACATTTAGTGAGAGCAGATCCCGTGCTTTTCACAAAAGGCCAACACATAATTCCAATTCTCCTTTATGCCAATGTTAATGTTCTTTTCACTGTTTTTCTTAGATTATACTTGAGAAAAAGCCCGATCTGTGGTTAAGTATAGAGTTACAACAAGAATGAACCAGACAGAAAGCTTCACTGAGACACAAAAGAAAAGAGATGTAACCTACTAAGGTAAGGCCCGAATTAAGTAGGGAAGCATGCCTATTCATATTTGCTTGGGTCATCTTGATGAATTCATGCTTGTAACTAATCAAGCATAAAACAAACAGTGGAACCTGTAATGTTTCTAATGGTTGTTCAGATTAGGACTGACTCATGACTCAGCCATTTAGCTTATTGAGAGAAAATTGTGGTGTGGCCCACATATGATATTGGCCTAATTAACAGAATTTTCTGAAGAACTTTAATGGAAAGGTCATGAATAATTAATGTATCCAGTGTCTGTCCTATCCACCAACGCGATGTAGTAGTGGTGTTTTTAAGGCGCAAATTCATCACTGATATCATTTATGGGGTCAAGACCATGGACAGCGGTCATTCGCGGAAAATGTCTTTCAGGACCGTGGATAGCGTAATATGAAAAAGCTGATGTCGCCTAGTTGGCCTTCTGTGGTTACAAACTACACTAAACAAAAATATAAATGCAACATGCAAACATTTCAAAGATTTTACTGAGTTACAGTTTATCGAAGGAAATCAGTCATTTAAATAATTCATTATCCCCCCGTTCAGCATATTACACCTAACGCACTGCGCTTTTAGCAGGATAAACTACTTTCAATATTATACCAGCCTTGTATGTTTTCAAATATTTAAGATACAGAATGAATCATTTTAATCAAGTGAACTTGAAAACATTGCTATGAGGTGAATTTGTAAATGTGTTTTATTTAGCCTACACACTACGCTGTTCGAGACTGTGGCGGGAATTATAATTTGGCACAATGGTTTGCAACAGGTCGAGCTGTTGTCGCATCAAATGTAATTTGAAATGATGCCGGCGAGAACAAAACTGACTCCATTACAATAACGAGTCACAATGATACACTGCCACATTAACATACGGCTATATGGCACAAACTTTTCAGCAAATACAATCCGTTACAGCACAATTAATTTGCCTTTCAAATGTATGCCATTCATCTTCAGCATGTCATCTGAAAAACATGCAAAAACGATCAATTTCCATTGCTCAATATGAAACTCTAACAATGTATTTGAAGAATAACATGAGCTCTTAAATCTGTAGAAAATATGTTAAAAAGCCTCGGTCTGGAAATCAAAACCTCTCATCACATCCTTCAGTACTGCACGTCGCAGTGTTTCACGTCATTCTCCCTCTAACGAGATTGTTCCATTAGATGGAATTGCCTGCATCACTCAATGAAATACAATTTTGGATTTTATTTTCTCTCCTAGCTATCCCCTGCCCCTTCTGCTCCCCCCCCCCCCCCTCTCTTTCTCTCTCTCTCTCTCTCTCTGACTATCTCCTTTTTCCTGAAGTAGCCTACTGCAGAGAGAGAACTGCATCTAAAAAACACACCGGAAGACATGAACTACCTCAGTTCTACAGTGTGATAGCAGCAAATTCAGATTCGTAAGACACAAGCAACTCGCCTGGTGCAATGGCTAACAATCAGGGCCATCCACTTTTCCTCTCTCAAACAAAGGTAAGCGCTTTGATTTCTCGAGGGAATGTTGTGGGAAAGCAGAGGTTGTTCTTATTCAAGTAGGCTAGCCTACAGTGATTCGTTTACATTGCTTCATATAGCCTTTCGCGGAATACAGCATAATGTTCATTATAGGCGAAGTGTAAAGTAAAATAGCAAAATACACTGTTTGATATTGTCATATGCAAAGTTCGGTTACGTGGGCCTAATTCTTGTCTGACTGACTGCAGTGCAACTGTGAGGGGGATGTTGGCAGGAAACCCACTTTATTCAGAATAAAATGCTATTTACTGCTCAGTCTCATTCATAGCTTACGTCTGAAGTTTACCAGATTTTTCAGTGGAATTGCCTTTGAAACCATACTGACAAATATGATGTGCTTGGTGTTTTTGTTGGAATGGAGTGTCTATGCTTGACTTTTCTTTATAGTCCGTGTAAAACATGTGCTTCAAACCATCCAGATACACTACTTGGAGTATTTGGGATACTAAGCTATAATGTAGGCTAACATCAAAGAATACAGTTTGGTTTTAGTCCTGTTACATCAAGGCTATCCCTTTAGACATACCCACCAAGTAAAGTCATGATGTCCATGATATTTGTTCTTTATTCAAATAAAATTGAAGTCAATAGTTGCTAATGTCTAAAATCTCTGCAAGTCTGAAACAAGCTCTCGTCTGCGTTGAATGAGTATCAGGCGGCCAGTCACCCCGGGCGCTTAAAGCACTCTGCATACCGCCAAAAAGAGCGCAAGGCTGCGGGTACAGTAGCGAGCTGGGTACTGATTCAACGATTGATAGGCTACCTAAGAGAACGTCCAGTGAAGCGGAAATTTGTATCAAAGTGCTCTGTCGTAGGAGAATTATAAGCTTGCTTGGTAACATTTAAGTTGTCTTCAAAACGGCTTGACATATTTTCATGTGAGGTTTTGTCTAGCTGGACAGTTGGTGGGAAATATGAGACTATTTTTCTTTAGCCTCACTTGACTTTTAATGGTGTTGACAGCAAAATGAAGTCATGTGTAGGCCATGGCTTTCAGATGAAGGAAAAAGCTAATGAAAGAGGAAAGGGCTTTCTTTTTCACATCAGATCACCAATCAATCCTGTATCTTATATGCTTGACACACCCCACTGGGCACAGACTCAATTCAAAGTGTATTTCACATTGGTTAAACTTAATTGTATTGAAATGATGTGGAAACAACATTCATTCAACCAGTGTGTGGTGGGTCAAATCTAAACCCAAACCATTTTCTCCCAGGTGGACCATACACTATAGGGGTACATACTGTACACCCTTCCAGGGGTACTAGGACCCCTAGGGGTACTTGGCCTATCTACAAGGGGTTCTTGAGAAGACTCATGAGACCATAGGCCTACTGGTGAAATGCACATGAGGGGGTACTTCAGGGGTACTCCGGGTAGAGCACAATTTAGTTGGTGGTACGGTAACTAAAAAAGATTAGGAACCAACCACTATAGCAACCCCACCTGACTCAAAGCTACATCCTTGAGAGGTAGTTCATTGACACTGGCCCAATGACAATTCAGTAAAAGTGGAGGCTCCAAATAGACCCAGTGCGTCAGCCTTGTAAGTCCCCCGGTCTAAGCACGAAGCAAATGAAACATTAACAGATAAATCATTTGCATATATCTGGAATGAGTCAACCCGGTAATTACTTGGCATTGTAAAATAATGTTATTCAGCCACGTCCTCTAAACTCGCTTGCCCATCTTCAATGAACATTTGAACCACAGAATTGAATCCTTATTTTTCATATTACTAGAATACTTCTCTTACTCAGGATACCCATAGTACTGTTCTTTATCAGAGCAAGGTTTTTCCTGCACAAAGTCTCACATCTCTTCACACATGCATGCCTCCATTTTCACAATTTTCTCTCATGTTGTATTTTGGGTTTGCCTCTTTCCAAATGGCTGTCAACCTGGTGAAGCACAGCCACAGACTATAGTGTAAAAGCTGCATCCAGCAGCAAGCGGTGTGCTCTCCAGCTTCTCTGTTAGGGCTCTCTGTGTTTCCTAGCTCGGTGGTAAGTGGTGTGCTCTCCAGCTTCTCTGTTAGGGCTCTCTGTGTTTCCTAGCTCGGTGGTAAGTGGTGTGCTCTCCAGCTTCTCTGTTAGGGCTGTCTGTGTTTCCTAGCTCAGTGGTAAGTGGTGTGCTCTCCAGCTTCTCTGTTAGGGCTCTCTGTGTTTCCTAGCTCGGTGGTAAGTGGTGTGCTCTCCAGCTTCTCTGTTAGGGCTCTCTGTGTTTCCTAGATCGGTGGTAAGTGGTGTGCTCTCCAGCTTCTCTGTTAGGGCTGTCTGTGTTTCCTAGCTCGGTGATAAGGGGCTGGCATGGCTGGGTGACCATATGGGCCAAACAGGAACCAGTGTGTGTTCTCTGGGAGCCAAGGCACATAACCTGTTTGGATCATCCCTCCCTTCCTGACTCAAATGTAACTCTGCTAAGTATTATGTGACATAGTTTTCGTAAATGGGAACTAGGTGATATTCTAATACAAATCCCAGAGATCAGTAGCAGTTACCTGATATATCATTGGCCATTATACCCTGCATCTGTGAAATCAGCTGGATGTGCTGTTCAGTGAATGCAATGTATTTCAGCCTTTAGTTTTAATGTAGGACACACTGTAGTGTGGGGAGTTCAGTGCATATCCAAGTGCCATTCATTTTGACCAGCACTGTCACGTGATATCACAAACACTATTAGTTCCATTCATATTAAATCAAAGTTTATTGGTCACATAAACAGGTTTGCAGATGGTATAGCAGGTGCAGCGAACTACTTGTGTTTCTAGTACTAACAGTGCAGTAATATTTATCAATACAATAACAATACACACATAACCCCAAAATTGTTAAAGTGACCAGTGTTCAATGTTTCTATATACATTGGGCAGCAGTCTTTAAGCTGCAGGGCAGAGTACCGGGTGGTATCCAGCAAGTGACAGTGTCTAAGGTGCCAGGCAGAGTAACTGGCAAGCTATGGAGAGCCATGTGGTTGTGGGCGGTGCAGTTGCCGTACCAGATGGTGATGCAGCCTGACAGAATGCTCTCGATGGTTTAACTGTAGAAGTTCAGGAGCATCTTAGGAGTCACGCCGAATTTCTTCAGCCTCCTGAGGTTGAAGAGGTGCTGTGGCTCTTCTTCACTACGGTGTGGGTGTGGTGGGACCATTTCAGGTCCTCAGTGATCCTCTCCACTGCGGCCCTGTCGATGTGAATGGGGGCGTGCTCTCTCTGCTGTCTCCTGTAGTCCATGATCAGCTCCTTCGTTTTGTTGATGTTGAGGGAGAGGTTGTTTCCCCGGCACCACTCCGCCAGGGCACTAACCTCCACCCCGTAGGCCGTCTCAGCATTGTTGTTGATCAGGCCTACCACTGTTGTGTATCCACTAAGTCATAAGGGGCAGAGAGTACAGGAGGGGGCTGAGCACACACTGCCTGGGTGACCCCTGTGTTGAAGATCAGCATAGAAATGGTGTTGTTGCCCCGCCTCACCACCTGGGGGCGACTCGTGAGGGAAGTGTAGGACCCAGTTGAACAGGGAGGGGCTCAGATCCAGGGCCACTGCAGTGGTGAGGGAACTGTTCTATTGTTATTGGCATGGGGGGAATTCCTATGTCTTATCTACACTAAGCAGGGGATTGATTGAAGTCAACATTAAAATGAATAATTCCAGTTATTACAGGTTAAAAAGGGATTGCCAACCGGCAACAGCAGTACGAAGTAACCATAAAAGTTTACTTTAAACCGTTCGCCATTATCAAAATGTCCTTGTGAAGGTTGACTCCACTACAGAGCACATTTGAAGCAGGTTTCTTTCAGGGGTAATCTGTGTACCTACATGGCTAGTGGGCCTTAGCTCTCCTCCATTCCTCTCCCACTTTCTCTATTCTCCTTCAACCCTCTCTCTTTCTTTTCTGTCTACCTCTCTCCTCTTTCCAGTTACCCATCTCATCTCTCCTTCCTCCTCTCCCCTCCATCTCTCTCCACTCCTCCTGTCTCCATTCCACTCCCTTTTCCCATCCCTCTTTATACATTCCTCTCTTTCTTCTGTATTCCACCATCTCTCTCTCTCTCCATGTAATGTCATCAGGATCTCCTAAATGAATACCTCCCAGGCCCAGGCTCTTTCTTGCAGATGAGGTCATGCGGTCTCCATTTTGATGGGATTACGTGCAGGTCGGTCCATTTAGAGATTGGACCTGCCCTGTCTGATGCTGATGGAACAAACCGTCTACCCACGCTTGTCTTTCAAAGGGGAGGACACTCACAAGTCAAACATGACTAAGACTGAATACATCCAAATATAGATTGCATCCCCAACATTGGTTGAATGTGAAAGTATGTGACAGGATATTGAATAAAAAATAGTGTGGATTAGTCTAATAAGGAGCATAAGTTGCTAGTATTTCCATCATAGGATGTTTGCACTTGCATTCACATTGAAAATAGTCCAAATGCAAGTGGAGTGCATACAGGGAGGGCAAGGACACTGGCAGGTCGTTTTTCATTACTGCTTTGTGTGAGTGAGTATGTTTGGTCCAGTCTGTCATTCAGACTGCACAAAGCAAGCAGTATTGATGATCTATTATGATCTTATGAAAACATATGAAGTGTTTACTGCCCTCAGTAGGTGTTGGTCAGGAAACCAGTAAACTCCTCTTGCTACAAAATAGCTTTGTTTTTCATTCTAACCACCTAATTAGTACAGTGCATTTGGAAAGTATTCAGACTCTTTGACTTTTTCCACATTTTGTTACGTTACAGCCTTATTCTAAAATTGATTAAATTCGTTATTTTCCTCATCAATCTACACACAATACCCCATAATGACAAAGCGAAAAACAACAACAACCTTATTTACATAACTATTCAGACCCTTTGCTATGAGACTCAATTGATTGGACATGATTTGGAAAGGGACACACCTGTCTATATATACCAAGCCATGAGGTTGAAGGAATTGTCTGTAGAGCTCCCAGACAGGTTTGTGTCGAGGCACATATCTGGGGAAGGGTACCAAAACATTTCTGCAGCATTGAAAGTCTCCAAGAACACAGTGGCCTCCATCTTTCTTAAATGGCAGAAGTTTGGAACCACCAAGACTCTTCCTACAGCTAGCCGGGGGAGCAATCTGGGGAAAAGGGCCTTAGTCAGGCAGGTGACCAAGAACCTGATGGTCACTCTGACAGAGCTCTAGAGTTCCTCTGTGGAGATGGGGAGGACCTTCCAGAAGGACAACCATCTCTGCAGCACTCCACCAATCAGGCCTTTATGGTAGAGTGGCCATATGACAGCCCACTTGGAGTTTGCCAAAAGGCACCTAAAAACTCAGACTATGAGAAACAAGATTCTCTGGTCTGATGAAACTAAGATTGAACTCTTTGGCCTAAATACCAAGCATCACATCTGGAGGAAACCTGCCACTATCTCTACTGTGAAGGATGGTGGTGGCAGCATCATGCTGTGGGGATGTTTTTCAGCGGCAGGGACAGGATCGAGGCAAAGATTAACGAAGAAAAGTACAGAGAGATCCTTGATGAAAACCTGTTCCAGAGCACTCAGGACCTCAGACTGGGGAAAAGGCTCACCTTCCAACAGGACAACAACCCTAAGCACACAGCCAAGACATCAGAGGAGTGGCTTCGGGACCAATCTCTGAATGTCCTTGAGTGGCCCAGCCAGTGCCCGGACTATTCTGGTTAGAGCCAGTTTGCGCTGTTCTGTGAAGGGAGTAGTACACAGCGTTGTACGAGATCTTCAGTTTCTTGGCAATTTCTCGCATGGAATAGCCCATCATTTCTTAGAACAAGAATAGACTGACGGGTTTCAGAAGAAAGTTATTTGTTTCTGGCTATTTTGAGCCTGTAATTGAACACACAAATGCTGATGCTCCAGATACTCAACTAGTCTAAAGAAGGACAGTTTTATTGCTTCTTTAATGAGGACAACAGTTTTCAGCTGTGCTAGCAAAAGGGTTTTCTAATGATCAATTAGCACTTTAAAATGCTAAACTTGGATTAGCTAACACAACGTGCCATTGGAACACAGGAGTGATGGTTGCTGATAATGGGCCTCTGTACGCCTATGTAGATATTCCATACAAAATCAGCCGTTTCCAGCTACAATAGTCATTTACAACATTAACAATGTCTACATTATATTTCTGATCAATTTGATGTTATTTTAATGGACAAAAGAATGTGCTTTTCTTTCAAAAAACAAGGACATTTCTAAGTGACCCCAAACTTTTGAACGGTAGTGTATATCCCTTTAGTCTAGAAGGTAGACTCATTATGCATGAGATCAGATCCAGCAAATTGTCCTCCAATCAAATGTATTGGTCACATACACACTGTTAGCAGATGTTATTGCGAGTGTAGCGAAATGCTTGTGCTTCTAGATCTGACAGTGCAGCAGTATCTAACAGGTAATATCTAACAATTCCACAACACAACCTAATATTTAACAAATTCATCAACACAACCTAATACACACGATTTAGTAAAGGAATGGGATAAGAATATATAAGTATAAAATATATGGATGAGCAATGAGAGAGCGAATAAGATGCAATACATTTTAAAGAATAGATAGTGAATGATACAGTATACATTATATACATATGAGATGAGTAATGCGAGATAGGTAAACATTCTTAAAGCGGCATTATGAAAGTGACTAGTGTTCCAGTTAATAAAGTGGCCAATGATATCAAATCTGTAGGTAGGCAGCCGCCTCTTTGTGCTAGTGGTGGCTGTTTAACAATCTGATGGCCTTGAGATAGAAGTTGTTTTTCAGTCTCTCAGTCCCAGCTTTGATGCACCTGTCCTGACCTCGTCTTCTGGATGGAAACAGGGTGAACAGGCAGTGGCTCGAGTGGTTATTGTTCTTGATGATCTTTTTTGCCTTCCTGTGACATCGGGTGTTGTAGGTGTCCTGGATGGCAAGTAGTTTGCCCCCGGGGATGCGTTGTGCAGACTGCACCACCCTCTGGAGAGCCTTGCGGTTGTGGGCGATACAGTTGCCGTACCAGGCGGTGATACAGCCCGACAGGATGCTCTCAATTGTGCACCTGTAAAAGTTAGTGAGGGTTTTCGGTGAAAAGCCACATTTTTTCAGCCTCCTGAGGTTGAAGAGGCACTGTTGTGCCTTCTTCACTACACCGTCTGTGTGCGTGGACTATTTCAGTTTGTCGGTGATATGTACACAGAGGAACTTAAAAACTTTCCACCTTCGCCACTGCTGTCCCGTCTATGTGGATTGGGGGGTGGGGGGAGGGGGGCTCCCTTTGCTATTTCCTGAAGTCCACAATCATCTCTTTTGTTTTGCTGACATTGATTGAGAGGTTATTTTCCTGACACCACACTCCGAGGGCCCTCACCTCCTCCCTGTAGGCTGTCTCGTTGTTGTTGGTGATCAAGCCTATCTCTTTTGTGTCGTCTGCAAACTTGATGATTGAGTTGGAGGCGTGCATGGCAATGCAGTCATGGGTGAACATGGAGTACAGGAGAGGGCTGTGAACGCACCCTTGTGGGGTACCAGTGTGGAGGATCAGCGGAGTGGAGATGTTGTTTCCTACCTTCACCACCTAGAGGCGGCCCATCAGGATGTCCAGGACCCAGTTGCATAGTTCAAGACCCAGGGTCTCAAGCTTAATGATGAGATTGGAGAGTACTATGGTGTTGAAGGCTGAGCTGTAGTCAATTAACAGCATTCTTACATTAAAAAGTTCTCTGTTTCCTTCTTCTCAAACTCTCATTTAAATCTCTATTATAGTGTCATCTTTAACCGGTAACAAAATGCAGGTTGACGTTTATTGTCATGAGTCTTGTCTTGGAGGCAAAACTGAGTGATTTCCCCTTAGATATGCCAGATACAAAGTTATAATTGGCTATATTGAAAAAATAATGTAAATACAGATGTGCTTTTTTTTCTTAGTTTGAGGGTTAGGCATTAGTGTTAGCAATGTGGTTAAGGTTAGGTTTGACATTTTATGACTTTGTGGCTGTGCCAGCTAGTTACCACTCTGCAGACCTACCTCCAGAACAAGATTCATAGCAAAAAATGCTAACCTGCTAACACCATAAATACTTTTCTCAGTTTGTGATAACTTTTTATTAGTGTCAGTAGCCCGGCAAAATGCCCTAAAATCATGAATCTTGAATCTGGTCATTTGTCTGCGGATTAGTTGGAAAGTTGCAGCCACGTAATAGTTGACCTAGAGTTTTTTCCCCAGTCTAAAGAGGCTGAAGGAAAGCAGAGGCACCATCCATCACCCAGACAGAGGCTATCGCTAGACCAGGGCCTATTTCAAGCCATCCTCAGACAGTTCACACTAATGGTAGCTGCATGTCTTGTGTTAACCCTCTGTATGCCAGTCCACTCAAATCAAATCTTATTGGTCACTTACACATATTTAACAGATGTTATTGGTCACATACACATATTTATCAGATGTTATTGGTCACATACACATATTTATCAGATGTTATTGGTCACATACACATATTTATCAGATGTTATTGGTCACATACACATATTTATCAGATGTTATTGCGGGAGCAGCGACATGCTTGTGTCCCTAGCTCCAACAGTACAGTGGTATCTAACAATTCACAACAATAGACACAAATCTAAAAGTAAAATAATCAAATTAAGAAATATCTAAATATATACATCTTTCCCGTGATAGAGGAACCCCACTGGGCCAATCTCTGGGAGTGGTATGGTAAATAGCAGTGTGACTGCCCCTGTTGATCTGGCGGCCTGTGCTTTCTCAGTCTCGTCAGTGGTGGTCAGGTGAGGTGGAGTGTGAGGGCCTTGGTATGCACACAGGTCTTCACTGATCCTCATCACCACTGACAGGGCGGCTTGGGCTATGCTCTACAGACTCTCTGACAGACAGACACTGGACACACACACACACACACACCCACAACCCACTGTGTGTGAGAGAGAGAGAGCAGAGAGCATGTGTGTGTGTGTGTGTGTGTGTGTGTGTGTGTGTGTGTGTGTGTGTGTGTGTGTGTGTGTGTGTGTGTGTGTGTGTGTGTGTGTGTGTGTGTGTGTGCGTGCGTGCGTGTGCGTACGTGCGTGCGTGCATACGTACGTACTTTGTATTTAGAGGTGTGTGATCACCCAACTCATGACCTGCATGAAACACAAGGAAGCATCAATGTCTTGAGAGTCTGTCAGGAGTCTTGACAAGCCACTGGCAGGGCCTGACTCTGAGTTCACATAACAGAAGCAGACTTCTAAAATATAAACTGCAGAATGGGATCCAATAGGAGAGTAGTACAGTATAACAGACGGGTTGAGACAGACAGGTTTTCATATTAAATCCCAGAAGATGGTTATTTGACAACACCTAACCCGAGTGTCCTCTGTAATACAGCTCAGCGAAGTTCATCCAAATAAGGTTCTCTGTAAAAAAAGAACAGTCCAAAACAAAGCAGTAACACAGGACTCTACTACTAGAGACAATGATAAATAACACAGGACCCTGCTACTAGAGACAATGATAAATAACACAGGACCCTGCTACTAGAGACAATGATAAATAACACAGGACCCTGCTACTAGAGACAATGATAAATAACACAGGACCCTGCTACTAGAGACAATGATAAATAACACAGGACTCTGCTACTAGAGACAATGATAAATAACACAGGACTCTGCTACTAGAGACAATGATAAATAACACAGGACCCTGCTACTAGAGACAATGATAAATAACACAGGACCCTGCTACTAGAGACAATGATAAATAACACAGGACTCTGCTACTAGAGACAATGATAAATAACACAGGACCCTGCTACTAGAGACAATGATAAATAACACAGGACCCTGCTACTAGAGACAATGATAAATAACACAGGACCCTGCTACTAGAGACAATGATAAATAACACAGGACCCTGCTACTAGAGACAATGATAAATAACACAGGACTCTGCTACTAGAGACAATGATAAATAACACAGGACCCTGCTACTAGAGACAATGATAAATAACACAGGACTCTGGTACTAGAGACAATGATAAATAACACAGGACTCTGCTACTAGAGACAATGATAAATAACACAGGACCCTGCTACTAGAGACAATGATAAATAACACAGGACTCTGCTACTAGAGACAATGATAAATAACACAGGACCCTGCTACTAGAGACAATGATAAATAACACAGGACTCTGCTACTAGAGACAATGATAAATAACACAGGACCCTGCTACTAGAGACAATGATAAATAACACAGGACCCTGCTACTAGAGACAATGATAAATAACACAGGACCCTGCTACTAGAGACAATGATAAATAACACAGGACCCTGCTACTAGAGACAATGATAAATAACACAGGACCCTGCTACTAGAGACAATGATAAATAACACAGGACCCTGCTACTAGAGACAATGATAAATAACACAGGACTCTGCTACTAGAGACAATGATAAATAACACAGGACCCTGCTACTAGAGACAATGATAAATAACACAGGACTCTGCTACTAGAGACAAGGATAAATAACACAGGACCCTGCTACTAGAGACAATGATAAATAACACAGGACTCTGCTACTAGAGACAAGGATAAATAACACAGGACCCTGCTACTAGAGACAATGATAAATAACACAGGACTCTACAACTAGAGACAATGATAAATAACACAGGACTCTGCTACTAGAGACAATGATAAATAACACAGGACTCTGCTACTAGAGACAATGATAAATAACACAGGACCCTGCTACTACAGACAATGATAAATAACACAGGACTCTGCTACTAGAGACAATGATAAATAACACAGGACTCTGCTACTAGAGACAATGATAAATAACACAGGACCCTACTACTAGAGACAATGATAAATAACACAGGACCCTGCTACTAGAGACAATGATAAATAACACAGGACTCTGCTACTAGAGACAATGATAAATAACACAGGACTCTACTACTAGAGACAATGATAAATAACACAGGACCCTACTACTAGAGACAATGATAAATAACACAGGACCCTGCTACTAGAGACAATGATAAATAACACAGGACTCTGCTACTAGAGACAATGATAAATAACACAGGACTCTGCTACTAGAGACAATGATAAATAACACAGGACCCTGCTACTAGAGACAATGATAAATAACACAGGACTCTGCTACTAAAGACAATGATAAATAACACAGGACTCTGCTACTATAGACAATGATAAATAACACAGGACTCTGCTACTAGAGACAATGATAAATAACACAGGACTCTGCTACTATAGACAATGATAAATAACACAGGACTCTGCTACTAGAGACAATGATAAATAACACAGGACTCTGCTACTAGAGACAATGATAAATAACACAGGACTCTGCTACTAGAGACAATGATAAATAACACAGGACTCTGCTACTAGAGACAATGATAAATAACACAGGACCCTGCTACTAGAGACAATGATAAATAACACAGGACTCTGCTACTAGAGACAAGGATAAATAACACAGGACCCTGCTACTAGAGACAATGATAAATAACACAGGACTCTGCTACTAGAGACAAGGATAAATAACACAGGACCCTGCTACTAGAGACAATGATAAATAACACAGGACTCTGCTACTAGAGACAATGATAAATAACACAGGACCCTGCTACTAGAGACAATGATAAATAACACAGGACTCTGCTACTAGAGACAAGGATAAATAACACAGGACTCTGCTACTAGAGACAATGATAAATAACACAGGACTCTGCTACTAGAGACAATGATAAATAACACAGGACCCTGCTACTAGAGACAATGATAAATAACACAGGACTCTGCTACTAGAGACAATGATAAATAACACAGGACTCTGCTACTATAGACAATGATAAATAACACAGGACTCTGCTACTAGAGACAATGATAAATAACACAGGACCCTGTTACTAGAGACAATGATAAATAACACAGGACTCTGCTACTATAGACAATGATAAATAACACAGGACTCTGCTACTAGAGACAATGATAAATAACACAGGACTCTGCTACTAGAGACAATGATAAATAACACAGGACCCTGCTACTAGAGACAATGATAAATAACACAGGACTCTGCTACTAGAGACAATGATAAATAACACAGGACCCTGCTACTAGAGACAATGATAAATAACACAGGACCCTGCTACTAGAGACAATGATAAATAACACAGGACCCTGCTACTAGAGACAATGATAAATAACACAGGACCCTGCTACTAGAGACAATGATAAATAACACAGGACTCTGCTACTAGAGACAATGATAAATAACACAGGACCCTGCTACTAGAGACAATGATAAATAACACAGGACCCTGCTACTAGAGACAATGATAAATAACACAGGACCCTGCTACTAGAGACAATGATAAATAACACAGGACTCTGCTACTAGAGACAATGATAAATAACACAGGACCCTGCTACTAGAGACAATGATAAATAACACAGGACTCTGCTACTAGAGACAAGGATAAATAACACAGGACCCTGCTACTAGAGACAATGATAAATAACACAGGACTCTGCTACTAGAGACAAGGATAAATAACACAGGACCCTGCTACTAGAGACAATGATAAATAACACAGGACTCTGCTACTAGAGACAATGATAAATAACACAGGACCCTGCTACTAGAGACAATGATAAATAACACAGGACTCTGCTACTAGAGACAAGGATAAATAACACAGGACCCTGCTACTAGAGACAATGATAAATAACACAGGACTCTACTACTAGAGACAATGATAAATAACACAGGACTCTGCTACTAGAGACAATGATAAATAACACAGGACTCTGCTACTAGAGACAATGATAAATAACACAGGACCCTGCTACTACAGACAATGATACATAACACAGGACTCTGCTACTAGAGACAATGATAAATAACACAGGACTCTGCTACTAGAGACAATGATAAATAACACAGGACCCTACTACTAGAGACAATGATAAATAACACAGGACCCTGCTACTAGAGACAATGATAAATAACACAGGACTCTGCTACTAGAGACAATGATAAATAACACAGGACTCTGCTACTAGAGACAATGATAAATAACACAGGACCCTACTACTAGAGACAATGATAAATAACACAGGACCCTGCTACTAGAGACAATGATAAATAACACAGGACTCTGCTACTAGAGACAATGATAAATAACACAGGACCCTGCTACTAGAGACAATGATAAATAACACAGGACTCTACTACTAGAGACAATGATAAATAACACAGGACTCTGCTACTAGAGACAATGATAAATAACACAGGACTCTGCTACTAGAGACAATGATAAATAACACAGGACCCTGCTACTAGAGACAATGATAAATAACACAGGACTCTGCTACTAGAGACAATGATAAATAACACAGGACTCTGCTACTAGAGACAATGATAAATAACACAGGACCCTGCTACTAGAGACAATGATAAATAACACAGGACTCTGCTACTATAGACAATGATAAATAACACAGGACTCTGCTACTAGAGACAATGATAAATAACACAGGACTCTGCTACTATAGACAATGATAAATAACACAGGACTCTGCTACTAGAGACAATGATAAATAACACAGGACTCTGCTACTAGAGACAATGATAAATAACACAGGACTCTGCTACTAGAGACAATGATAAATAACACAGGACCCTGCTACTAGAGACAATGATAAATAACACAGGACTCTGCTACTAGAGACAAGGATAAATAACACAGGACCCTGCTACTAGAGACAATGATAAATAACACAGGACTCTTCTACTAGAGACAAGGATAAATAACACAGGACCCTGCTACTAGAGACAATGATAAATAACACAGGACTCTGCTACTAGAGACAATGATAAATAACACAGGACCCTGCTACTAGAGACAATGATAAATAACACAGGACTCTGCTACTAGAGACAAGGATAAATAACACAGGACCCTGCTACTAGAGACAAGGATAAATAACACAGGACCCTGCTACTAGAGACAAGGATAAATAACACAGGACCCTGCTACTAGAGACAATGATAAATAAGACAGGACTCTACTACTAGAGACAATGATAAATAACACAGGACTCTGCTACTAGAGACAATGATAAATAACACAGGACCCTGCTACTAGAGACAATGATAAATAACACAGGACTCTGCTACTAGAGACAATGATAAATAACACAGGACTCTGCTACTAGAGACAATGATAAATAACACAGGACCCTGCTACTAGAGACAATGATAAATAACACAGGACTCTGCTACTAGAGACAATGATAAATAACACAGGACTCTGCTACTATAGACAATGATAAATAACACAGGACTCTGCTACTAGAGACAATGATAAATAACACAGGACTCTGCTACTATAGACAATGATAAATAACACAGGACTCTGCTACTAGAGACAATGATAAATAACACAGGACCCTGCTACTAGAGACAATGATAAATAACACAGGACCCTGCTAGTAGAGACAATGATAAATAACACAGGACCCTGCTACTAGAGACAATGATAAATAACACAGGACCCTGCTACTAGAGACAATGATAAATAACACAGGACTCTGCTACTAGAGACAATGATAAATAACACAGGACCCTGCTACTAGAGACAATGATAAATAACACAGGACCCTGCTACTAGAGACAATGATAAATAACACAGGACCCTGCTACTAGAGACAATGATAAATAACACAGGACTCTGCTACTAGAGACAATGATAAATAACACAGGACCCTGCTACTAGAGACAATGATAAATAACACAGGACTCTGCTACTAGAGACAAGGATAAATAACACAGGACCCTGCTACTAGAGACAATGATAAATAACACAGGACTCTGCTACTAGAGACAAGGATAAATAACACAGGACCCTGCTACTAGAGACAACTTCCACCTGACTGTGCTGCTGCTCTAGTTTCAACTGTTCTGCCTTATTATTATTCGACCATGCTGGTCATTTATGAACATTGAACATCTTGACCATGTTCTGTTATAATCTCCACCCGGCACAGCCAGAAGAGGATTGGCCACCCCACATAGCCTGGTTCCTCTCTAGGTTTCTTCCTAGGTATTGGCCTTTCTAGGGAGTTTTTCCTAGCCACCGTGCTTCTCCACCTGCATTGCTTGCTGTTTGGGGTTTTAGGCTGGGTTTCTGTACAGCACTTTGAGATATCAGCTGATGTACGAAGGGCTATATAAATAAATTTGATTTGATTTGATTTGATTTGATAAATAACACAGGACTCTGCTACTAGAGACAATGATAAATAACACAGGACCCTGCTACTAGAGACAATGATAAATAACACAGGACTCTGCTACTAGAGACAAGGATAAATAACACAGGACCCTGCTACTAGAGACAATGATAAATAACACAGGACTCTACTACTAGAGACAATGATAAATAACACAGGACTCTGCTACTAGAGACAATGATAAATAACACAGGACTCTGCTACTAGAGACAATGATAAATAACACAGGACCCTGCTACTACAGACAATGATACATAACACAGGACTCTGCTACTAGAGACAATGATAAATAACACAGGACTCTGCTACTAGAGACAATGATAAATAACACAGGACCCTACTACTAGAGACAATGATAAATAACACAGGACCCTGCTACTAGAGACAATGATAAATAACACAGGACTCTGCTACTAGAGACAATGATAAATAACACAGGACTCTACTACTAGAGACAATGATAAATAACACAGGACCCTACTACTAGAGACAATGATAAATAACACAGGACCCTGCTACTAGAGACAATGATAAATAACACAGGACTCTGCTACTAGAGACAATGATAAATAACACAGGACTCTGCTACTAGAGACAATGATAAATAACACAGGACCCTGCTACTAGAGACAATGTTAAATAACACAGGACTCTACTACTAGAGACAATGATAAATAACACAGGACTCTGCTACTAGAGACAATGATAAATAACACAGGACTCTGCTACTAGAGACAATGATAAATAACACAGGACCCTGCTACTACAGACAATGATAAATAACACAGGACTCTGCTACTAGAGAAAATGATAAATAACACAGGACTCTGCTACTAGAGACAATGATAAATAACACAGGACCCTACTACTAGAGACAATGATAAATAACACAGGACCCTGCTACTAGAGACAATGATAAATAACACAGGACTCTGCTACTAGAGACAATGATAAATAACACAGGACTCTACTACTAGAGACAATGATAAATAACACAGGACCCTACTACTAGAGACAATGATAAATAACACAGGACCCTGCTACTAGAGACAATGATAAATAACACAGGACTCTGCTACTAGAGACAATGATAAATAACACAGGACTCTACTACTAGAGACAATGATAAATAACACAGGACCCTACTACTAGAGACAATGATACATAACACAGGACTCTGCTACTAGAGACAATGATAAATAACACAGGACTCTGCTACTAGAGACAATGATAAATAACACAGGACCCTACTACTAGAGACAATGATAAATAACACAGGACCCTGCTACTAGAGACAATGATAAATAACACAGGACTCTGCTACTAGAGACAATGATAAATAACACAGGACTCTACTACTAGAGACAATGATAAATAACACAGGACCCTACTACTAGAGACAATGATAAATAACACAGGACCCTGCTACTAGAGACAATGATAAATAACACAGGACTCTGCTACTAGAGACAATGATAAATAACACAGGACTCTGCTACTAGAGACAATGATAAATAACACAGGACCCTGCTACTAGAGACAATGATAAATAACACAGGACTCTACTACTAGAGACAATTATAAATAACACAGGACTCTGCTACTAGAGACAATGATAAATAACACAGGACTCTGCTACTAGAGACAATGATAAATAACACAGGACCCTGCTACTACAGACAATGATAAATAACACAGGACTCTGCTACTAGAGACAATGATAAATAACACAGGACTCTGCTACTAGAGACAATGATAAATAACACAGGACCCTACTACTAGAGACAATGATAAATAACACAGGACTCTGCTACTAGAGACAATGATAAATAACACAGGACTCTACTACTAGAGACAATGATAAATAACACAGGACCCTGCTACTAGAGACAATGATAAATAACACAGGACTCTGCTACTAGAGACAATGATAAATAACACAGGACTCTGCTACTAGAGACAATGATAAATAACACAGGACTCTGCTACTAGAGACAATGATAAATAACACAGGACTCTGCTACTATAGACAATGATAAATAACACAGGACTCTGCTACTAGAGACAATGATAAATAACACAGGACCCTACTACTAGAGACAATGATAAATAACACAGGACCCTACTACTAGAGACAATGATAAATAACACAGGACCCTGCTACTAGAGACAATGATAAATAACACAGGACTCTGCTACTAGAGACAATGATAAATAACACAGGACTCTACTACTAGAGACAATGATAAATAACACAGGACCCTACTACTAGAGACAATGATAAATAACACAGGACCCTGCTACTAGAGACAATGATAAATAACACAGGACCCTGCTACTAGAGACAATGATAAATAACACAGGACTCTGCTACTAGAGACAATGATAAATAACACAGGACTCTGCTACTATAGACAATGATAAATAACACAGGACTCTGCTACTAGAGACAATGATAAATAACACAGGACCCTGCTACTAGAGACAATGATAAATAACACAGGACTCTGCTACTAGAGACAATGATAAATAACACAGGACTCTGCTACTAGAGACAATGATAAATAGCACAGGACTCTGCTACTATAGACAATGATAAATAACACAGGACTCTGCTACTAGAGACAATGATAAATAACACAGGACCCTGCTACTACAGACAATGATAAATAACACAGGACTCTGCTACTAGAGACAATGATAAATAACACAGGACTCTGCTACTAGAGACAATGATAAATAACACAGGACTCTGCTACTAGAGACAATGATAAATAACACAGGACCCTACTACTAGAGACAATGATAAATAACACAGGACCCTGCTACTAGAGACAATGATAAATAACACAGGACTCTGCTACTAGAGACAATGATAAATAACACAGGACTCTGCTACTAGAGACAATGATAAATAACACAGGACCCTGCTACTAGAGACAATGATAAATATCACAGGACTCTGCTACTAGAGACAATGATAAATAACACAGGACTCTGCTACTATAGACAATGATAAATAACACAGGACTCTGCTACTAGAGACAATGATAAATAACACAGGACCCTGCTACTAGAGACAATGATAAATAACACAGGACTCTGCTACTAGAGACAATGATAAATAACACAGGACTCTGCTACTAGAGACAATGATAAATAGCACAGGACTCTGCTACTATAGACAATGATAAATAACACAGGACTCTGCTACTAGAGACAATGATAAATAACACAGGACCCTGCTACTACAGACAATGATAAATAACACAGGACTCTGCTACTAGAGACAATGATAAATAACACAGGACTCTGCTACTACAGACAATGATAAATAACACAGGACTCTGCTACTAGAGACAATGATAAATAACACAGGACTCTGCTACTAGAGACAATGATAAATAACACAGGACCCTACTACTAGAGACAATGATAAATAACACAGGACCCTGCTACTAGAGACAATGATAAATAACACAGGACTCTGCTACTAGAGACAATGATAAATAACACAGGACTCTACTACTAGAGACAATGATAAATAACACAGGACCCTACTACTAGAGACAATGATAAATAACACAGGACCCTGCTACTAGAGACAATGATAAATAACACAGGACTCTGCTACTAGAGACAATGATAAATAACACAGGACTCTGCTACTAGAGACAATGATAAATAACACAGGACTCTGCTACTAGAGACAATGATAAATAACACAGGACTCTGCTACTAGAGACAATGATAAATAACACAGGACTCTGCTACTATAGACAATGATAAATAACACAGGACTCTGCTACTAGAGACAATGATAAATAACACAGGACCCTACTACTAGAGACAATGATAAATAACACAGGACCCTACTACTAGAGACAATGATAAATAACACAGGACCCTGCTACTAGAGACAATGATACATAACACAGGACTCTGCTACTAGAGACAATGATAAATAACACAGGACTCTACTACTAGAGACAATGATAAATAACACAGGACCCTACTACTAGAGACAATGATAAATAACACAGGACCCTGCTACTAGAGACAATGATAAATAACACAGGACCCTGCTACTAGAGACAATGATAAATAACACAGGACCCTGCTACTAGAGACAATGATAAATAACACAGGACCCTGCTACTAGAGACAATGATAAATAACACAGGACCCTGCTACTAGAGACAATGATAAATAACACAGGACTCTGCTACTAGAGACAATGATAAATAACACAGGACCCTGCTACTAGAGACAATGATAAATAACACAGGACTCTGCTACTAGAGACAAGGATAAATAACACAGGACCCTGCTACTAGAGACAATGATAAATAACACAGGACTCTGCTACTAGAGACAAGGATAAATAACACAGGACCCTGCTACTAGAGACAATGATAAATAACACAGGACCCTGCTACTAGAGACAATGATAAATAACACAGGACCCTGCTACTAGAGACAATGATAAATAACACAGGACTCTGCTACTAGAGACAAGGATAAATAACACAGGACCCTGCTACTAGAGACAATGATAAATAACACAGGACTCTACTACTAGAGACAATGATAAATAACACAGGACTCTGCTACTAGAGACAATGATAAATAACACAGGACCCTGCTACTACAGACAATGATAAATAACACAGGACTCTGCTACTAGAGACAATGATAAATAACACAGGACTCTGCTACTAGAGACAATGATAAATAACACAGGACCCTACTACTAGAGACAATGATAAATAACACAGGACCCTGCTACTAGAGACAATGATAAATAACACAGGACTCTGCTACTAGAGACAATGATAAATAACACAGGACTCTACTACTAGAGACAATGATAAATAACACAGGACCCTACTACTAGAGACAATGATAAATAACACAGGACCCTGCTACTAGAGACAATGATAAATAACACAGGACTCTGCTACTAGAGACAATGATAAATAACACAGGACTCTGCTACTAGAGACAAGGATAAATAACACAGGACTCTGCTACTAGAGACAATGATAAATAACACAGGACCCTGCTACTAGAGACAATGATAAATAACACAGGACTCTACTACTAGAGACAATGATAAATAACACAGGACTCTGCTACTAGAGACAATGATAAATAACACAGGACTCTGCTACTAGAGACAATGATAAATAACACAGGACCCTGCTACTACAGACAATGATAAATAACACAGGACTCTGCTACTAGAGACAATGATAAATAACACAGGACTCTGCTACTAGAGACAATGATAAATAACACAGGACCCTACTACTAGAGACAATGATAAATAACACAGGACCCTGCTACTAGAGACAATGATAAATAACACAGGACTCTGCTACTAGAGACAATGATAAATAACACAGGACTCTGCTACTAGAGACAATGATAAATAACACAGGACTCTGCTACTAGAGACAATGATAAATAACACAGGACTCTGCTACTATAGACAATGATAAATAACACAGGACTTGGCTACTAGAGACAATGATAAATAACACAGGACCCTACTACTAGAGACAATGATAAATAACACAGGACCCTACTACTAGAGACAATGATAAATAACACAGGACCCTGCTACTAGAGACAATGATAAATAACACAGGACTCTGCTACTAGAGACAATGATAAATAACACAGGACCCTGCTACTACAGACAATGATAAATAACACAGGACTCTGCTACTAGAGACAATGATAAATAACACAGGACTCTGCTACTAGAGACAATGATAAATAACACAGGACCCTACTACTAGAGACAATGATAAATAACACAGGACCCTGCTACTAGAGACAATGATAAATAACACAGGACTCTGCTACTAGAGACAATGATAAATAACACAGGACTCTGCTACTAGAGACAATGATAAATAACACAGGACTCTGCTACTAGAGACAATGATAAATAACACAGGACTCTGCTACTATAGACAATGATAAATAACACAGGACTTGGCTACTAGAGACAATGATAAATAACACAGGACCCTACTACTAGAGACAATGATAAATAACACAGGACCCTACTACTAGAGACAATGATAAATAACACAGGACCCTGCTACTAGAGACAATGATAAATAACACAGGACTCTGCTACTAGAGACAATGATAAATAACACAGGACTCTGCTACTAGAGACAATGATAAATAACACAGGACCCTACTACTAGAGACAATGATAAATAACACAGGAACCTTCTACTAGAGACAATGATAAATAACACAGGACTCTGCTACTAGAGACAATGATAAATAACACAGGACTCTGCTACTAGAGACAATGATAAATAACACAGGACCCTACTACTAGAGACAATGATAAATAACACAGGACCCTGCTACTAGAGACAATGATAAATAACACAGGACTCTGCTACTAGAGACAATGATAAATAAAACAGGACTCTGCTACTAGAGACAATGATAAATAACACAGGACCCTGCTACTAGAGACAATGATAAATAACACAGGACTCTGCTACTAGAGACAATGATAAATAACACAGGACTCTGCTACTAGAGACAATGATAAATAACACAGGACTCTGCTACTATAGACAATGATAAATAACACAGGACTCTGCTACTAGAGACAATGATAAATAACACAGGACTCTGCTACTATAGACAATGATAAATAACACAGGACTCTGCTACTAGAGACAATGATAAATAACACAGGACTCTGCTACTAGAGACAATGATAAATAACACAGGACTCTGCTACTAGAGACAATGATAAATAACACAGGACTCTGCTACTAGAGACAATGATAAATAACACAGGACTCTGCTACTATAGACAATGATAAATAACACAGGACTCTGCTACTAGAGACAATGATAAATAACACAGGACTCTGCTACTAGAGACAATGATAAATAACACAGGACTCTGCTACTAGAGACAATGATAAATAACACAGGACTCTGCTACTAGAGACAATGATAAATAACACAGGACCCTGCTACTAGAGACAATGATAAATAACACAGGACTCTGCTACTAGAGACAATGATAAATAACACAGGACTCTGCTACTAGAGACAATGATAAATAACACAGGACTCTGCTACTAGAGACAATGATAAATAACACAGGACCCTGCTACTAGAGACAATGATAAATAACACAGGACCCTGCTACTAGAGACAATGATAAATAACACAGGACTCTGCTACTAGAGACAATGATAAATAACACAGGACTCTGCTACTAGAGACAATGATAAATAACACAGGACTCTGCTACTAGAGACAATGATAAATAACACAGGACCCTGCTACTAGAGACAATGATAAATAACACAGGACTCTGCTACTAGAGACAATGATAAATAACACAGGACTCTGCTACTAGAGACAATGATAAATAACACAGGACCCTGCTACTAGAGACAATGATAAATAACACATTACCCTGCTACTAGAGACAATGATAAATAACACAGGACTCTGCTACTAGAGACAATGATAAATAACACAGGACTCTGCTACTATAGACAATGATAAATAACACAGGACTCTGCTACTATAGACAATGATAAATAACACAGGACTCTGCTACTAGAGACAATGATAAATAACACAGGACTCTGCTACTAGAGACAATGATAAATAACACAGGACTCTGCTACTAGAGACAATGATAAATAACACAGGACCCTACTACTAGAGACAATGATAAATAACACAGGACTCTGCTACTAGAGACAATGATAAATAACACAGGACCCTGCTACTATAGACAATGATAAATAACACAGGACTCTGCTACTAGAGACAATGATAAATAACACAGGACCCTGCTACTAGAGACAATGATAAATAACACAGGACTCTGCTACTATAGACAATGATAAATAACACAGGACTCTGCTACTAGAGACAATGATAAATAACACAGGACCCTGCTACTAGAGACAATGATAAATAACACAGGACCCTGCAACTAGAGACAATGATAAATAACACAGGACCCTGCTACTAGAGACAATGATAAATAACACAGGACTCTGCTACTAGAGACAATGATAAATAACACAGGACTCTGCTACTAGAGACAATGATAAATAACACAGGACTCTGCTACTAGAGACAATGATAAATAACACAGGACTCTGCTACTAGAGACAATGATAAATAACACAGGACTCTGCTACTAGAGACAATGATAAATAACACAGGACCCTGCTACTAGAGACAATGATAAATAACACAGGACTCTGCTACTAGAGACAATGATAAATTACACAGGACTCTGCTACTAGAGACAATGATAAATAACACAGGACTCTGCTACTAGAGACAATGATAAATAACACAGGACTCTGCTACTAGAGACAATGATAAATAACACAGGACTCTGCTACTAGAGACAATGATAAATAACACAGGACTCTGCTACTAGAGACAATGATAAATAACACAGGACCCTGCTACTAGAGACAATGATAAATAACACAGGACCCTGCTACTAGAGACAATGATAAATAACACAGGACCCTACTACTAGAGACAATGATAAATAACACAGGACTCTGCTACTAGAGACAATGATAAATAACACAGGACCCTGCTACTAGAGACAATGATAAATAACACAGGACCCTGCTACTAGAGACAATGATAAATAACACAGGACCCTACTACTAGAGACAATGATAAATAACACAGGACCCTGCTACTAGAGGCAATGATAAATAACACAGGACCCTGCTACTAGAGACAATGATAAATAACACAGGACCCTACTACTAGAGACAATGATAAATAACACAGGACCCTGCTACTAGAGACAATGATAAATAACACAGGACCCTACTACTAGAGACAATGATAAATAACACAGGACTCTGCTACTAGAGACAATGATAAATAACACAGGACCCTGCTACTAGAGACAATGATAAATAACACAGGACCCTGCTACTAGAGACAATGATAAATAACACAGGACCCTGCTACTAGAGACAATGATAAATAACACAGGCAATAGGGGTACTGAAAAATGAACAATACATATAAAAGGATCATTGGTCAGAAGCCAGCCAATGAGCCAAACAGGATAAGCAGAGTCACCTTGAATCATTTTGCCCAGTAAAATTGCATTATGGGAGTTGGAGCCTGGGCGGTGATTTGTGGCCTCCTGACAGGGCTTCATTGTTCATTAGGCCCTATAGAGTGCAGCTCAGAGACACACTGGACGGACGACCTCAAAGACACCCTCAGTCTCTCACACACCCTCATTCTCTCTCACACACACAGACACACACACACACACACAATCTCACTCACACACATAATCATCCGTGGGTTCTGTTAATCAAAAATACGACAAATTATATAATTTCATCATTTATATTTTACAAAATAAGGACACACACCTGTCTCCAACAGAATCAGCCTTCTTCCATTGGAGGATTTAGTAAATCCTTGGTTGACAGTTTCCAATATACCTTCTCTTCCCACCAATCCGTAATGTATATTTTATGCAAGCTATAATATGAGAGTGCAGCCAGGGAGATTAAGTAAATCTGTGATATACTGTAGGTCTTAGTTTACACTTTGATCACACACAATAAATCATGTCACATTGCAGGGTTATGTTGGGGTCTCCACCAGCCAACCCAGGTCTCTGACGACTGGGAGGGTTTCCCTGCCCACTATGTGTGTGCCCTAATTAATGTGTATGAAATCAATGACCATTCCACATCAATTTCATTCCAACACCCACTGTTTGTGTGTGTGTGTGTTGGTGACACTGGTCATTTGCCTTCAGTTTTCCTGTGAATCCTCCCCTTGCATGGATTAAAGGATGACAATAAGGTTCTGCTTGGGTCGCCACATCCACTGCAATATACCAGCGCTTTATCAAAGACACTTATTTGGGCCAGAACCTTGTTTATTAGTTCCTTCTCCAACGCAAATGAATATGATTCGGCACATTTCCTATCTCTGTTTAAGGCCTGAGACTGATGTCGACTCATGAAATATAGAACAGGAGAGCTCTCCCGGGAATTGAATGTACTTTGGGAATATAAACTGAGAGTAATATGCCAAAGCCATTTTCTTCACATCACTCAAAGAAATGATCAAAAGGAAAGGGAGCAGGCAGGCAGGACGGTGAGTGAATGTTTAAGATAGTTTGGTGTCTGCTGTTTCTGCATCATTGTCTGGTTACGAATGTAGCTGTGGAATTCACCTTATCTGACTGGAACCTTTCTGTCTCTTCCTGTCTTTCTGTCTCTCCCCTGTCTCTTTCTCTCTCTCCCCCTGTCTTTATGTCTCTCCCCTGTCCCTTTCTCTCTCCCCCTGTCTTTCTGTCTCTCCCCCTGTCTTTCTGTCTCCACTGTCTCTTTCTGTCTCTCCCCCTGTCTTTCTGTCTCTCCCCCTGTCTTTCTGTCTCTCCCCTGTCTCTTTCTCTCTCCCCCTGTCTATCTCTCTCTCCCCCTGTCTGTCTATCTCTCCCCCTGTCTTTCTGTCTCTCCCCTGTCTTTCTGTCTCTCCCCCTGTCTTTCTGTCTCCACTGTCTCTTTCTGTCTCTCCTCCTGTCTTTCTGTCTCTCCCCCTGTCTTTCTGTCTCTCCCCTGTCTTTCTGTCTCTCCCCCTGTCTTTCTGTCTCCACTGTCTCTTTCTGTCTCTCCTCCTGTCTTTCTGCCCCCCCTCTTTTTGTCTCCCCCCTGTCTTTCTGTCTCCACTGTCTCTTTCTGTCTCTCCTTCTGTCTTTCTGTCTCCACTTTCTCTTTCTCTCTCTCTCTCTCTGTCTTTCTGTCTCTCCCCCTCTCTTTCTCCTCGTCTTTCCATCTCCCCCTCTCTGTTTCTCTCACCCCGTATTTCTTTCCCCCCCTTCTCTTTGTCTATTTGTCCCACAGCCGGACCAATGAACACCACAGCCAGTGAGGGTATCTTCCTGTGGTGACTGCAGAGTCCAGGGTTTTCCCTGTTGTATCTCCAGATCCACCACTCTGCTCTGCTCCCAAACCCCTCCACCAGCTTACATCCATCTCCCTCCTACCCTTCCTCCCTCTGTACTTCCACCCCTGAACCTCCATCAGAGTAAAAATGGACGACAGCTACGATAACAGGACTTCCTTAGTGAAGGGGGCCAAGGATATTGCCAAGGAGGCCAAGCGGCACGCCGTGAAAAAGGTCAACAAGGTCGTGGACAGCGCCACAGACGAGTACTCCCAGCGAAAATACAGCCGGTTTGAGGACGAGGTAGACGAGGGGGACGACTTTTACCATAATCCCCTGAGGCAGGACGGAGGCTACAATGACAATGACCAGGCCAGTGATGCCAGCGATGCCACAGAGGGCCATGATGACGAAGATGAGATTTACGAGGGGGAGTACCAGGGGATCCCAGCGGCTGGAGACAGGAAGGCCAGGGAGGGGCAGGTGGCTCTGGGGCAGCCCGTCACAGACAGCCTGAGAGAACGTAAGGAGCTGGAGAAGGAGAGGCAGGCGGACGAGGAAGAACTGGCCCAGCAGTATGAGCTGATCATCCAGGAGTGTGGCCATGGCAGGTTCCAGTGGCAGCTGTTCCTGGTGCTGGGCCTGGCCCTCATGTCAGATGGGGTGGAGGTGTTCGTGGTGGGGTTCGTTCTGCCCAGCGCCGAGACGGACATGTGTGCTCTGGGTGGCTCCAACTCCAGATCTGGATGGCTAGGTAAGGCGTTTGGCGTTTGGAGTGCGTGTGTGCATGTGTGTCTTCATTTGTGTGTAAAACATCAAATCAACTGGCCACATACACATATTTAGCAGATGTTATTGCGGGTGTAGCGAAATGCATGAGTGCTATAGCTGGTTTGTGTAAGAAGAAGACAGGATTAAATTACTGTTGTCCACCTAGACTAGGCTCAAATCCCTGTCATTTGCGTGAAGAACAGAAGGAAATACAGGGGGTGGAGATTGGGGTACCTTGTGAGAATTTGTTGGCAAGTGGGTAACCTGCCTCTACCATCCGTTCTACTGGACAACGGGCAATCACTGGAGAATAAACTGGATGATCTCTGTTCGAGACTATCCTACCAACGGGACATAAAAAACTGTAATATCTTATGTTTCACCGACAACACGGATAATATACAGCAGGCTGTGTTTTGTGCATCAGCAGGACAGAACAGTTACATCTGGGAAGACGAGGGGTGGGTGGGTGTGTGTCTATTTGTCAATAACAGCTGGTGCACAATGTCTAATATTAAGGAAGTCTCGAGGTATTGCTTGCCTGAGGTAGAGTACCTAATGATAAGCTGTAGACTACACTATCTACCAAGAGAGTTTTCATAAAAAATTTTCATAGCCCTCTATGTACCACCACAAACTGATGCTGGCACTAAAACTGCACTCAACAAGCTGTATAAGGTCAAAAGAAACCAAGAAAATGCTCATCCAGAAGCGGCGCTCCTAGTGGCTGGGGACTTTAATGCAGGCAAACTTAAATCCGTTTTACCTCATTTCTACCACCATGCTAATTTTCAACCAGAGGAAAAAAACTGTAGCCCACCTTTAATCCACACACAGAGACACATACAAAGCTTTCCCTCCCCCTCCATTTGACAAATCTGACCATAATTATATCCTCCTGATTCCTGCTTACTAGCAAAAACTAAAGCAGGAAGTACCAGTGACTCGCTCAATACGGAAGTGGTCAGATGACGAGGATGCTACGTTACAGGACTGTTTTGCTAGCACAGACTGGAATATGTTCCAGGAATCATCCAATGGCATTGAGGAGTATACCACCTCAGTCACCAGCTTCGACAATAAGTGCCTCGACGACGTCGTCCCCACAGTGACCGTATGCACATATCCCAACCAGAAGCCATGGATCACAGGCAACATCTGCACCGAGCTAAAGGCTAGAGCTGCTGCTTTCAAGGAGCGGAACACTAATCCAGACATTTATAAGAAATCCCACTATGCCCTCAGATGAACCAACAAACAGGCAATGCGTCAATACAGTACTAAGATTGAATCCTACTACACCGGCTCTGACACTCGTCGGATGTGGCAGGGTTTGCAAACTATTACGGACTACAAAGGGAAACCCAGCCGCGAGCTGACCAGTGACGCAAGCCTACCAGATGAGCTAAATGCCTTTTATTCTCTCTTAAGGGCAAGCAACGCTGAAGCATGCATGAAAGCAACAGCTGTTCTGGACGACTGTGTGGTCACGCTCTCCGTAAAACATGTCAACATTCACAAGGCCGCGGGGCCAGATGGATTACCAGGACATGTACTCAGAGCATGCACGGACCAACTGGCAAGTGTCTTCACTGACATTTTCAACCTCTCCCTGACTGAGTCTGTAATACCTACGTTTCAAGCAGACCACCATTGTCCCTGTGCCCAAGAAAGCGAAGGTAAACTGCCTAAATCCTAAACTCAAAGCACATGAAGTACTTTGAAAGGCTGGTCATGGCTCACATCAACATTATCCCGGAAACCCTAGACCCACTCCAATTCGCATACCGCCCAACAGATCCCCAGATGACATAATCTCAATCGCACTCCCACTGCCCTTTCCCACCTGGACAAAAGGAACCCCTATGTGAGAATGCTATTCATTGACTACAGCTCAGCATTCAACACCATAGTGCCCACGAAGCTCATCACTAAGCTAAGAACCCTGGGACTAAACACCTCCCTCTGCAACTGGATCCTGGACTTCATGACGGGCCGAACCCATGTGGTAAGAGTAGGCAACAACACATCTGCCATGCTGATCCTCAACCCTGGGGCCTCTCAGGGTGCATGCTTAGGTCCCTCCTGTACTTCCTGTTCACCCACGACTGCATGGCCAAGCAGGAATCCAACACCATCATTTCATTTGATGACGGAGCTAGGAGTGTTGGGTCCGTGTTGGATCAGACTAAAGGTGCGTCATCACACGTCATCAGAGTGCACAGCTGAACATTGTATGCTGGAGAACACTCGGTTGGTTATTTTTTATTAAAACAAACCGCAATTCATTAAATACAAATACCAAACTTGTTTTTGTGTGGATTCTGTGAAGCGGTTAGATTTTAAGAGCGAGGAAACACCGCTAACCATACAATAGTACTAAGTGGCTGTAGTACAAAAACACCGGTCGTCGTCGTGGGAAAGGCGCATTGTTAAAAACTTTTTGTTGGCTGCAGTAAAGAGCCAACCTGGATACCAAGGATATCCTGAGGAAAATCGACGACTATCAACAGCTTTACGCTATGGAGGAACAACATAGTCCATCATGGAAAGATCTGGCTACCTCACAAAAGAACCAGACAAAAAACGAAAGACAGTCCCTGTTTTTGGCCTTGTGGTAGATCTGTCGACATGCCCTTGAGCAGGGCATTGACCCTGGATACTTCTGTGTGTCGCTCTGAATGGGAGTCTGTTGGATGACTGGTGTGGTGTCGTTGTTGAGCGGCTTCACTGCAAGTACATTGTATGTTTTTGATTAATAAAAAAGAACCGTTTGCTGACGGCACAACAGTGGAAGGCCTGATCACCGACAACGATGAGACAGCCTATAGGGTGGAGGTCAGAGACCTGGCAGTGTGGTGCCAGGACAACCTCTCCCTCAACGTGAGCAAGACAAAGGAGCTGATCGTGAACTACAGGAACAGGAGGGCCGAACACTCCCCCATTCACATCGATGGGGCTGTAGGGGAGCACGTCGAGAGTTTCAAGATCCTTGGTGTCCACATCACCAACAAACTATCATTGTCCAAACACACCAAGCCAGTCATGAAGAGAGCACGACAACACCTTTTCCCCCTCAGGAGACTGAAAAGACTTGGCATGGGTCCCCAGATCCTCAAAAAGTTCTACAGCTGCACCATTGAGAGCATCCTGACCGGTTGCATCACCGCCTGGTATGGCAACTGCTCGGCATATGAACGCAAGGTGCTACAGAGGGTAGTGCGTACAGGCCAAGCTCCCCCTTTGTTTTTACACTGCTGCTACTCGCTGTTTATTGTCTACGCATAGTCACTTTACCCCTACCTACATGTACAAATTACCTCGACTAACCTGTACCCCCTCTATATAGCCTCCTTATTGTTATTTTATTGTGTTAAAAATATATACAGACTTTAGTTTCTGTAGTATATATTTTCTTAACTCTATTTCTTGAACTGCATTGCATTGCATTTCACGATAGGTCTACACCTGTTGTATTCGGTGCATGTGACAAATAGCATTTGATTCGATTTGATTAGAGTACAATGTAAAGGCATCCGCATACATTGGTTCGGCTTGCTCCTAGCAGATCTCAGCTAGGCAAAGTGACCGTCTGTGCTCTCATACTCCCTAAAGACCTTTGCTTGGAAATTAGAAAAGAAAGGGCAATATTACTGTTGCTTGTCCCTCATGATTAAACAGACTACCTCTTGCCAATCGGGAAACTCTTGGGTATATTGTGGTGGACTGTCATGCTTTTCGGGAACCTGGTAAAATGATTAAATCATTGTCAGCATGCAGTCAAAGCTTTAACTCATTTTGGAGCTAACTAGTGTTCCCCAATCATATCCTGATATCGACAGCAGATGGGTGTTGTATTCATGACATTGATAACTTAGCTAGCTAATATACATTTTAAGAAAACAAGTGATATTAAGTGGCTTGTTTTGGTGGTCAATGAGACTGAGAGAGCTAACTTAGCTAACCAGCTGAGCAAGCAAAGAATGTAACAAAACTCTCATTTAGGCAGGAGTCTCTAAATCCTGCCTATTTCTAAAATGTCCCTTCTTAAAATATGATTTTAAACCTAACCGTAACCACACTGCTAACCTTATGTCTAACTCAAACCTTAAATTAAGACCAAATAACAAATTGTAGTTTTCATAAATTATTTAGGATATAGCCAATATGGACTTTTGGCTGTGCTATCTAATGGAAACCGTATTTCTCAAGTAAATAAATGTGCATGAAAACTAGTCGCCTCTCGTTGAATGACAACAAAAACCTTCATGTTCATACTCCTTTTAGAAGTAGTTCTGTTGACCAGTCACCGACGAAAGGGCTACCAAACTTCGACTTGCCTAAAAAAAAGACCAAAACCAACAAAAACGTCACAAAATGTTGTCATAATATATGCGCAAACTGTTTAGACTTTGTATAAAAAGTCCGCAATTGTCAAACTTGAGTAAAAGTAAAGAAACCTTTAGAAAATGACTCAAGTAAAAGTCACGCAGTAAAATACTACTTGAGTTAAAGTCTAAAAGTATTTGGTTTTAAATGTACTTGGAACTGCTAAAATGTACTTAAGTATCAAAAGTATAAACCATTTAAAATTCCATATATTAAGCAAACCAGATGGCATAATTTCTTAATTTTTTTATTGACGGATAGCTAGTGTACGGCTTTCCTCCTGGGAAGGAGAGCCGGATCAAAATGCAGCGTGGTTATAGTTCATGTTTTTAATATAGGAAAACTCAACATGAACATAATACAAAACAATAAATGTGGCAAAACCGAAACAGCCCTATCTGGTGCAACAAACACAAAGACAGGAAACAACCACCCACCAAACCCAACACAAAACAGGCTACCTAAATATGGTTCCCAATCAGAGACAATGACTAACACCTGCCTCTGATTGAGAACCATATCAGGCCCAAACACAGAAACAGACAAACTAGACATCCAACATAGAATGCCCACTCAGATCACACCCTGACCAAACAAAACATAGAAACATACAAAGCAAACTATGGTCAGGGAGTGACAGCTAGGGGCACACTCCAGCAGACATAATTAAAACATTTAAGCATTTGTGTTTAGTGAGCCCACCAGTTCAGAGGCAGTAGGGATGGCCAGGGATGTTCTCTTGATAAGCGTGTGAATTTGACAATTTTCCTGTCAAAATGTAACGAGTACTTTTGGGTGTCAGGGAAAATGTATGGAGTAAAAAATTACATAATTTTCTTTAGGAATGTAGTGAAGTAAAAGTAAAAGTTGGCAAAAATAGAAATAGTAAAGTAAAGTACAGACTACCCAAAACGACTTAAGTAGTACTTTAAAGTATTTTTACTTAAGTACTTTACACCACTGCTGGGAAGCATACGGTAAGCTTGATGGTATGTTGATTTCTTTGCCCATGTTGAGGGACTAGTTTTCACAATGTGTTAACTTGGAACCACAATAGTGCAAATGGTTGCAGGTCTGTAATCCATCACTAGCAAGTCTGACATTACATGTGTGTCCAGGGGCTTTCTGTGTCATACTGTAAAAACATGGAATCAGCTGCACAGTGAACCATAGCACTGCTACTTATGTTGCTCCATGCGCTGCTTCCCCTTATTCATCACGCATTGTTGGGAAGGGCATGTATGGAGGCATTTCACTGTAATTCTACACCTGTTGTTTACAAAGCATGTGACAAATACAATTTGATTTGCTCAATCATGTCCCCTCTTTATCCATCTCTATCTCTTTCTCTCTCTCTGTCTCGCTCTCTCCTCTCACTCCTCTCTGATTGCCTCGACGCTCCTCCCCTGATGAGGTGACTTAGGCTGAACGTGATTGTGTTTGTTTGGGTGTGTGTGTGTGTGTGTGGACACACTCCATGATTACTTTGACCTTGTTGGAATCCAATTGGGCTTTTACAGGATAATGATACTTAATTACAGTAAACAAATGGTAAAGAGGGTATTTGCTATACAGGTGCAGTGGTAATACTGTATCTATTCTACATTTAAAAGGTAGACTACATGTAACTTAATTGCTGTTGAGTAGAGCTCAGTCCAAGCATAGGTGATATGTCTCTGTTAATGATGCTTTGAGTATAGTCTCAAACTGCCAACTTACTGGTAGGCCAACACTTTTACTGGCTCACTATATCTAGGTGTTTGTCTCTTTTCTGCAAAGCACAAATTGTACCTAAGATTCAAATACACTAAATCATTTGCAAAGGCCACAAATCCTTCTATTTCAAAAGCACCAACTAGTTGTTGGCGGTGTAAGCATATTTACTTACACATCTGTACATTCTGTATCAGTACAACATGGGTGTGATTTGGTGGTAAGTTAGTTACACTTGAGGAGACTTTGTTTCCATGCAGACGGATCTCAGGGAAACATTAATCACATCGCAGGGTGGTCAAACTGAGCCCAGAGTAACTGAATAATGCAATATGAAAAACACAAAGACCTGTACGGGATGCACAACAAATATTACAGAATTCAATTTGGACCTAACAAGATCCCTCAGGAATCTTAACTGCTGCATGTGAATGAGGGAGGAATGAGAGGTTCTAGAGTGGGAGGTGAAAAGGAGAGAGAGAACAGTGAGCAAAAAGAGAAGGATAAAGAGAAGGATAAAGGATAAAGGTGAGTGGCAGGAATGGCGAGTGAAGAGATAATGAAGAAAGAATTATATAGGGGAGGAGAAAGGAAGAGGAATACATGGGATGGAGGGAGGGAAAAGTAAGTAACAGAGGAGAGGGAGAGGAGAGGGAGCAGATAGGGAGGGAGGGGGATGTGGGAGGAGAGGGAGCAGAGAGGGAGGAGAAGGAGCAGAGATGGAAGGGGAGGAATGTGGGAGGAGAGGGAGCAGAGAGGGAAGGGGGATGTGGAAGGAAGGGAGCGGAGAGGGAAGGGAAGGGGGATGTGGAAGGAAAGGGAGCGGAGAGGGAAGGGAAGGGGGGTGTGGAAGGAAAGGGAGCAGAGAGGGAAGGGGGATGTGGAAGGAAAGGGTAGCAGGCAGAGGGAAGGGAAGCGGGTGTGGAAGAAAAGGGAGCAGAGAGGGGAAGGGGATGTGGAAGGAAAGGGAGCGGAAGAGGGAAGGGAAGGGGAGGTGGAAGGAAGGGAGCAAGGAGAGGGAAGGGGGATGTTGGAAGGAAGGGAGCGGAGAGGGAAGGGGGATGTGGAAGGAAAGGGAGCGGAGAGGGAAGGGGGATGTGGAAGGAAAGGGAGCAGAGAGGGAAGGGGGATGTGGGAGGAAAGGGAGCAGAGAGGGAAGGGGGATGTTGAAGGAAAGTGGAGCAGAGGAGGGAAGGGGAATGTGGAAGGAAAGGGAGCGGAGAGG